>NC_092864.1:53839659-54139659 GCF_032062135.1 Pyxicephalus adspersus | reverse complement strand
TTTTTGAAGAAAGATAAAAGAAAAGGATGAAAAGTTGAAGAAGGAAACATCTGATAACAGAGAGGGCTGTAAACTTTCCCATCCACCTTCATTCCTTGCTAGCACCCTGATTGACCTTTATCTTCTTCTTTAAATGTCAAAACAGTTTATGAAATATATGAAAACTTTTAAAGCCAGAATAAAAACCTTGTAAATAGAGTTTTGTATAGATTCATGTATTGTCTGGCTAAAATGAGAAATAAACTGAAGGCAATCTAATAGAAAAACAACAGCTCACACATATGAACACCTGCTGCATGTTGCTCCTAGAACTGCCAAAGCTCCCCAGAAAAAAAAATGAAAATGAAAATAAAAAGTGGTAGAAGAGAAAAAAGAAGTATGGGAATTGACAGCACTTGGGGGGATGGTAGGGAATGGATTTGTGAAGTAAATAGAAATTCAAAGCGTGTTTAAGGCAAAGTAAAAATATAAATATTTAGTACATAAATGGAATGGAACTGGAATGCATGCATACGTCCCCAAGTTTTATCTCTAACATGCTGCAAGTACAGAAAAATACCAGTTGCTGCGCCAGAATTACAGAATGCTAATACTTTCTGTTTTGACAGAACAACCCTGCATATTCCATTTATGACAGATTCCAAAAAGAGCACAGAGGGCACAGAACGCTCCACATCTTGTCCCCCCACACCCATCTCCATGACCCATCCTTGCACACAGGCAGAAAGCATTGGAAGTTATCAGCTCATGAGATTTCTGGCAACACCAAGAGATATTTTTGCAATAAACAAGTATGACAAAAACACTTTCAATTTTATAATTAGCAGACCAAATTACAGCAAGTAAGATGATGTCATTATTGGGGTTCACACTTCATGAAATCAGCAATGTCAATGGAAAACTGTGGTGTAGGAAGGGGAAGAAAAGACAGTGGTAATGGTGGAGGTGAGTGAGAGATTACCACATGGAACACATATATATGAGAGGGAAGAAGACTGGAGCCAGAAAGAGTGAAAAAAAGAAACAAAACATTTGTGAAACAAAGAAAAATAAACAGATGAGAGAGTAGTAAAAGGTAAGCTAAGTATCTTGCAGATGGAAAAAAAGAACATTTATCCCATTTACATAAGGGAGTAGCACTCTGAACCAATTGTGTTTTGCACAATGCTGTCAATCACATTGTGGATGAGCCTTATAAAGGGGGAAAAAAGAAATAATTTCATCATTGTGTCGTTGCTCTTGCACTGTTCAGGGTGGGCCCTTGGACCAGAATGTATTGCTTAAATGCAGTGCAAAAAACTAGCTTTCTTGTACTTAGATCATAACATTAGGTAAACAAAATAAAAAAATCTTTGGTCAGGTAAAACATTTGTCATATATGCACTTCCACTGTGTATTCAGTGGTTCAGCTTTAGTTGGGTTTTGCCCAGGTTTCAGATGCCATATAGAATTATATTCATTAATCAGATGCTGCTTTCATGTGAAGTAGCTGTTTGGGGAATCAGAACATGCATCACGCCATCTTTATTTCAATTGATGAAATGCAGTACTTTTCACGTTGCATAAAACTGAAATAATGGCAGACAACATGGCAGGAACATATAAACATGGAACTTAACACAATAAACGCACTTGGTAATTCTTGCCTATGGTAAAGTACACCTTCAAAATACTCACACTGTCCTTTGTATGCAGTAGAGACACAAAAACCTTCTGAGTATAATACAGATGCATCTTGATTGATCTTTAAAAACTAAAAGAACACAATGTCCTCTGCATAATACACAGAGACTGTGCTCTAGGTATAATTCAGATAGACATGCTGGTTGGTGTACAATAGATGTAAGACCCCTTTGTGTATGATACAGATACACCAGGGGAGTGCAACTGCTTAAAAAAGGATTGAAAAACTGTCCATTTTAAGATTTTTCTTTTTCACACAGATGTTCCAGTCACCGGTTCATTCATTTTGTTTATATCATTTGTATTAAAACTGAAACCGATTTGGCCCTTAAAAATGAAGCTGACATTCTCGAATTCCATTATCAGTATTCTGTATAATCTAATTACATATATCGTTTTGGTAGAGTTCACGTTTGTCCCTCGGTGCGCACAGAGAAATCAATGAGTATCATACTACTATTGCTGTGATCTCTCTGCTCATATGTAATTAAGGGGGAAAGTGTACGCTCCCATACAGGTGCACAGAATGACCACACAGGATGTCCAGGTGCAGAAAGTTAAGAACATAAGACCCTGCACATCCTATGGTCACCCAACAGAACTTTAGCTAAGATCATATTTCAAAAGGGTTAATTAGAGCTCTCCAAGTTTAATAAGTAACTGTGATCAGTGATGCACCAAATCTTCTACAGAATTTGTGTCTGGAACAGGAAGGGTGCCAGGAAAGATAAACAGGAGCATTTACGAGGAACTTATAGGAATTCAACAGCCAATGTTGCATAGAGTATCTGCTTAAAAAAACGGATTCTAGGAGAGACTTGGTTTTGTACTCAACAATCATGTTTGGAGAGGAATATGTACCTGAGAGCAAAACTGTGCTAAATGTTACTATAAATGATGATAGGAACCACTACAATATTAAGCTCTGTGTGCTGGGCTAGTATATTTTTGTAAATCTATTTAATAGTAACGCGAATATAAACCCCACAGGTGTTAGAGATCTACTCAATATTGTACACATAATCCAGCACAAAGCCAACTTTGCATTGCCTGTAAATCCCTGTGCTATATACTAAATACATATTTCAAACCTCACCAAGTCTAGTTATGATTGGCTACTGCCCATGGGTAGCCTTGTCCCATTTGGCCAAAGTAAATGTACATTCACAACAGAATATATGATCTAGAGAGAATATGGAATGCATCCTGCCGAATGAGATTTCACCATGGATTTCCTAATGCCTTCATGTAATAACAAACATAGATCTAGGATTTGAAAATGCACATGACTATAAACCATTCATGAAATGGACAGGAAACATATATGGAAGTTCTATAAATACATTCAACTGTACTGTATAAATTTAATCAGTTTGGTGTAGGATACATTTATACAAAGTATGAAAAAAGATTGATGAATTATCTAATGAAATAGGCTGATGAATAACACTGACGTTATAGTGTGTAAATGCACACCTGTACAACACGAGTCAATCAGAATATCGGTTTATGTTCCAAAATGGTTGTGGGCAGAAAGTGTCCTCAACATTTGTTATCAGCTTCTGTTTTGAGCCCTGTATGTACACAATCGGCCTAATATATTAAAGTCATTAAAGATGGACTATCATGGGAGAACATGGGTGATCCGGCAAACCTGGACTGGATTTTTTTAAAATTATTTGCTATTAAATAGCAAATGATTTCAACCCTGGACCAGATCACACAGATTATCCACCTTCTCCAGTCTTGGAGGGCTTTAATAAATCAGGCCCAAGGAGTGTGTTGGCCATAGGGTTTAATGACTTGAAACTGCTGCAGAGAACTAGAAGTCTGCTTAGTTCAAAGACTGGCAAGAGGGGCATGAACACACTGAATGCCCATCTACATCCGGTCCATTAGTATGTGCATATGTTACCATGGAAAAGTTCTAACTGCATTTTTTTTAATGTCAAAACATGAGATGTATTTTATAATAAGATTTTGAAAATTAGGAATTAGGCTATAAAAGTGAGACTACAGTGGAAAAAAGGAACAAGCAACCTGGCTGCATCACACTACAATAAACTGTAATGTTTTGCGCGATTTCTTTTTTTGCCAGGGTACACTGACACCATCTATAAGCATTTTTATTATTCCCTTGCATTTTGGATGTGTTGATGAATACAGTTCAGCCAAGGTTTGTGGTGTGAATGAGACCTTACGATGAAAACTGGTAGGTTCCACTTTTGCTCCAGTTTTAGAAAGCATGGAGATATCTCATATCACTGCTACATGGGAGGACATAACAAATCCTTTAGAAGAACATAAAGATACAATCACTACACACACTATGTTGATTTAAGCCTCAAACGGGCATAGAACAGGTGTCACATTATTAAAGTTCTCTAAACGCTTTGCAAAGTCAGTGCCTTTATTTTACATGGGGAGCAACCTGTGTGGTAAACCTGTAAAATTTGCAGGGTAACTTTATTGTGTTACATTGTATCTGTACTGCAATGTATGGCAGATGTTGGCAACTCCCAAAGCCTGCCAAAATCCTCAACAGAAGTAAAAGGAAGTGCAACATAAACGCATCCAAAGTTTTTTTAATGCATTTAGGGAGCACTAGGGACAAACTGCAAGATGGGCAGAGAAGGGTGTTTGCAGAGCTTCAGGTAACACCTCACCAGATTCAAAACAAGAGTAAAATGCAGTCCCTTTACCTGCAGAATGAATGACATTAACTCAGACACTATGATACACATTAGAGGTGGGAAGGTCTCACCTTCAGCTGTGCTGGAGAGTCCATCAGCTTTAAAGTTGCTCGTACTTTTCTTCCGACGGTGTTTCTTACGGTTAGCATGTGGCGATGGTGGTGGATCCATTTTGGGACTTGTAGTACTAGAGATGCTGGGACTGGAACACACTGAGTCACCCAGCCCAGTGTCTGCAATTAGAACACAGGAATAGCAAGATCAAAACAACACTGCTATTATGACAAAAAAAAAAGAAAACAAGAGCACCACACCAGTGAGAACATTACTGTACAATACGGGAAATATAATATTATATTATGTTCCTTTTCCCTTATTATATATAATAAGGGAAAACCTTTATTCTTTCATTGGGCCCCTTTCCCCACTACAGGGGTTAAGTGATTGTTTTTCCTAGGGGATATTAAAAAAGGAGATTTACTTTCCTAATTCTTCACCCTCAGAGACATAATCTGCTTCACAAGAAAGACCTCCAAGTATAATTTTACTGCCAGGCCAATTGCAGTTCTAATATCAACCCGCTCATCAACACTCCAAGGTTTTGGGCAGCAGAGAACGAAAAATAAAATTATTTTATCTGGTCATTTTATCATTCTTTAGACAAAAACAACACTTGGCTCTTGTAGCTGGGTAAGGGATCCCCTGTAATGATAAAATGTTTTTCCTTCCCTGGAGTTAAGCTTTAAAGAGTAAGTAAAACATAACAATGAACTTCTCTTATTTTCTCGTGTGTGTGTATGTGATTATCAAAAAGGATTTATATAGTGCCAACATATTACGCAGCACTGTACATCAAAGAGGTTGAAAATGACAGACAGTTACAGACAGTGACACAGGAGGAGGAGACAACCCTGCCCTGAAAAGCTTAAATATATTTTTATTTATATTCTTTTCTACCAGCTTTTGGGAGAAAGCCAAATGGATAAATATCTCGAAGCTCTTATTGCTGGTTCTTTAAAGTTGTCACTTACTTTACCATTAAAATCAAATTACAACACCTGAACTGCTTGTTTGTGCTGGTTCAAGGTACTAAAGATTTGCATGGCAACCAGGTAACGTGACAATTTTTTAGAAAAGCTCAGCAAGACAGCCTATTTGTCTCTCTATAAGATTTCCTTTGAAAAGACACTGTTGTCAGGATCCACGAATGCTAACATCAGTGTCTCTTTAAAACACATGTACACATGACAGACATACATTTAATGTACATAAAGATGCATCTATTCTTTAAGTCCTTACAATAGTGATAAAACAGACTGCAGGGTCAGCCTGATTCTTTAACAAGAGAAGACACAATATGGACAGCAGAAGAATGAAACAGCGTGTTCATAAAACAATGAGAGACCAAAACAGAAGAATAGGAAGAAGCTGACAATATAAAACACTGAGAGAGTCGATTACATCACATACAGACAGCCCGAGTATTAACAGTCCCGATGGAGAGAGAAATTTTTTTTTTATTTTTTTTTATGGAGATCACTTCACACCCTCGGTCCTGTTTTACTGCCACTGTAAGAATGTGTCCCACCCTCTACCAAAATATACCCCTCTCCTGTGGGCAGCAGCTTCAGACAGCTCCGTTTTTGTGATGAGCGAGAATAAAATAAAATGCTCATAAATATCAGCAGGGAAATGACCCCTCGCTGCCGTCACTGGCCTGTTCTCAAGGACACACATAACTTATTGTACAATCATTTAGTTTCAGCGAAAGTTGGAGATGTGGTAACTTATCTCCGATGACAGATTACCACATGTCCTGGCAGTCCACAAATACCGAATGCTGTTTTCTATTCCATGTTGGCAAATAACCCAATTATGAAATGACTTACAATTTAAATCTCCAGGAACACTGCTTTTAACCACTTATAAGCGTCCTCTGGCCAAGCAAGACCATTTTGCTTTTAATCTGATTTAATGCGCTGCTTGGACCAGAGAAGTGTGGGTGACCCACGAAAGCATGTCCTGAAAATCAAACACAAAAAAAAAAACACAGTACCTAGCTCTGTTATTGCTGCAAGTGCACCAATATGGTTACAACCATCTTATGCCTGACTGGCAGGACAACTGAAAACTGGCTGAAATTTTGTTCTTAACATTCATTTTGTGTAACTGATTGAAGCTGAACAGCAGTCCACATCACTTGTGATCATTAACATGAAACAGTTTTTCAAAAACATAGAAAGGTCAAATCCGATAAATATTGTCCCATTCATGGCTGGACAAACAGCACAAAATATTGTCACAATAAATGGCAGTCCTGGCCAGAAGCCCTGTAAGAAACTTGCTTAAATCTAACTGAGCTTTTAGCAACTGACAGACCTACTCTACTCAAAAAAAATGCTTCTGTTGGAAAAGAATTCCTAACTTTTCCCCATGAATTTCTCATCACTTACTGTCCTCGTGACAAATAAGACAAGAAGTGAGACAAGAAATAAAAAAGGAAGTTCTAACATCGTGATTTATTAATAAAAACAAAAAAAAATCACACACTGGACCTTAAAGCATGTGTAAGCACACATCAGTTGTCAGTCAAGTCCTGATGAATCATATCTATGTGGCCATTAATACTGAAATCACCAAGTTAAGGAAAAGACAACCAAATGCCTCTCCTATGATGGAAAGGAAGACACATTGAAACCTGCAGGAGTTATTTAGATGTCTCATGGACAGATGTGGTGTACGCATCTTTAACACCTTTTCTTCCACTCTTCTTTAAGAGGATTTTTTTTTCCAAGTTGTACTGAAACAACTTAAAATTTAAAAAAAAGAAAATTTCCAAAAGTCCTAGGGGCCTCTGACACCAACCAGTTACATTTTTGGGTTGAAAATTCTTCACTGTTGCCCCAATTACCTACCCATTTTACTCTGGAATTCACAGACATTTCTCACAATCTGCATTTATGTTCTGTTGTTTTATTGTGACTAAAGCGAGACAGAGGCATGAGAAAGAAAACTGTTTGCATGAAATGGATACATTTAGTCAGATAGTATGACAATGGCTTGCATAAAGTTGCTTATGCACATGAGATAATTGTCATATTTTTTTTTTTTGTTTGTTTAAAATTTAAAAATGACTTTGGGAACTTTATACAAAAGGATCAGTGCCGATTTATATAAAAGAAACAGCAGCTATACCACATTAGCCTATAGCCTTTGAATAAATAGGCAAAAATGCATATTATTTAAAACTTTATTCTGTGATTATAAAAAGAGTTTGTATTTTGCAGATGCAGTAAGCCATGCCAAGTATATAGCAATTTGTTACTTGCTTGCTGTTATCCCAGGTATTTTACTTCACACTTTTCTCCTAATTCAGCGTTTACCTTCCACAGACACTGAACACTACAATGTCCACTATGTTCCCCTTTGTTGCTTGGTATTGGATGCCCTTTGACAAAAGTCTCTACCACCCTGTGAGAAACCTAAGAGAGGCTAGTTTAGATTCCCTCCAGGTGACCATGGGGACAGACAGAGCACTTATTGTGCCAATAATATAAGGTATATGCTCTCTGAATCATCTTTCACAATGTTCAAGGGACCTCTGCCTGCCCACAGGTTGCAGGTGCTTTGGTAGTTAAGGGGTTATTACACTTAAGAATCATTTCAATGCCTGGAGTTGGTTGAGAGCTTCACTGCTTCACAGACAAATCGTACAAGACAGCTAATTTTACAAGTCAGGTAGCAGATACCACACAGCCGGCAAAAAGCGGGAAGAAGCTGACATCAGACCCTCTTAACTCCTTCCTCCTCCCCCCGATACCCCTCCCAGACCTCACTTTGACATTCTTTCCCTTTACCAGCACCTCCTGTTTTGTGGTCCTTCACATAAAGTAATTTATCTAATTAGGAAACGTTCAGAGCGGCTTTCAAAGGCAGGAGCCACAGGGAAACATAGGCTGCTTAAAAAAATAAGATCCTTTTACTCTGCCCCCCATGCATGCCGTTAATTGAAGGCTAGGAGGGGGGAAGAGAGCATTGAAATCAGAAAATAAAATGAAGACCCAATGTGTGTTATTTTGTCTTGGACAAAAAGCAGGGACAATAAGCAGCATATTCACTAGCAAGAAGAACATTTAAATCCCAAAGATAGAGAAGAACAAGACGAAACAAGAGAGAAAAACTTGTGTCTACAGCCCCGCTGATATCACACGCACATTAACACAGCGCTTTTAAATTCGGAACCTTTAAATAAAAGGGAAGAGAGAAAGTTTAAATTAAAAGGATATTTCTTGTTTGAAGTAAATGACAAAAATAGGAAATAAAAAACCTAAAAGTATAAAACGATGAGCCAGAAAGTGGGGGGGCCGAGACAGTGAATTCACAGTCTGAAGGAGGAGGGAAGGGTGTCAGGGGAGGGGGGGTCTTTGGGGGGGAAAAAAAGTTTTATTACAAGGGAATATCAGAAGCATTTATCATTTTTCTCGCATTGCCAAGTACCTGATTATTCCTCATTTCCCTTTTGTCATGTTCCTGATGAGTTTTTTACGCTGGTGCAGTTAACTGCTTGCTGGTTTACTTTAGACTGCAGTAGACTTTAAATCTGCAGTAGAGGGGTTAACATTGAGGTTTTAGCAGTCATCAGAGACAGATCATAGACCCACTTAAGCAGATGTCCTACAAAGCTGCAAGTCCGCAAGCTGCCAGTCTTACAATGCAGGTCACATACTTACTTGTATTTGTAATATCAGGGACTTCCACAACACAAAACTGAAAAGCCAACAAATGTTTCTCTGGTCTGGTCAACTATTGATCACTTGATACAAACCTACAAAGCACTTACTAATGTATGACTTACATCTCTCACCTTGATTAGGTAAAACAATTACTCTGTCATTGAGTGACAAAACAATTGCTTTATCCCCATATTTGTCACAATGAGGTCAGTCCACAATCAAAGCTTAAGCATATTTTTAACCATACATTTTTGGACTCTAGAATGTCATCACATTATAGAAGGGCCAGAAAAATTAATTAATCCGAACTTTAATGAGTTTAAACTAGCTAAATACAAGTGCGTCAAAAAGAGTTCAAAGTCTTACAGGTCATGTTCTTCAAAAAAAGCCTTGGCTTCGGCCTAATAAAATTTGTCACTTGCCAGCATGCTGCAGCGAAGAGCCTCTGTGTGGAGGAAATGGCCTCTCTTTAGAAGCTATAGGTTTAATTTAGCAGAGGGGTGTCGGACCTCTGTAGAGAGACCACGGTTTTCACATAGAAAGTGATGTCCTTCCTTACAGAATACTAGCACACAATAGACTTTTTCTTCATGTTGTGCCTTCGTTTTTACATAACAAACTGTAAGGCCTTGCACACCTTTTAATAAGGCATGTTAACTGCCAATTTAGACACATACTTAATTTAGAAGATTATCAGGTGGGAGAGTTAAGTTTAGTGGGGGTAAGTTTCCGGTGGGGCGGGGAGCTTTAACTAACTGTAATTATATGTGGAGCTCTTACCTTCAAGTTTACTAGGCAAGGTATGTTTGACTAACTACAATGTCACCTTGAAATCTATGATTTAGAATTCTACATGGACATGCTTTTACTATCTGAATTCTGCACAAGGAGGTATTCCCCCCATATAGAGCCCCAATAAAGAGCCCCCAAATTCTTTTCTGTGCTCACTGCTGTGGAATTAACAGGAGAGAAGGTTACCGTTCCTTTAAAGGTTCCTGATCTAGATGAATAAAAACACATACAGCCGTTTTCTGGGCTCTCTGCAGACTGTATTGTTCCTCTGTGACAATGCTCACAAATAGCGTCTCTCACAGGAGACATCTTCAAACCCTCCCCCCTCCCTTGAACGTATGGCTGTCTTTTTTTGGCTGCACGAATCCTTGTTATTATTTCTTGCGCCTCTGAAGACATCTCTCTTCTCGCTTTCCCTCTGTTCCGTTTCCCCCGTCACAAGATTGTCACTCGGAGGAATCTTTCCCTTTCTAGTGCCTTTCTCTTGGAAAAAGCTTAAAGCCTCGTCCCCGACAGTCACTTCAATGGGGTTACGGCCACGTTCCTACCTCTGCTGTCTGCATCACCTGAATTCCCGAATAAATCTTTGCTCCGGAACCAGACTAGCTTTGCAAATTACAACTGAATGTCGCTACCTTCTACTAACAACCTCAATGCCAGATATTTAAAGGGAATAATAGCAGAAGAGGGCAAATTATTCATACATACAATATGTAAAGCTATAATCATCTCTGTAACATCTGTCATTCTGTGTCTTGAATAGAATCTATGGCAGTTTCTTTTTTAGTTAGTCACACTGCTGTATATTCTGCTTGAATGAATACCTATAATCAGGGCTGGACCTGGACCAAATGGCAGCCTATCTACAAAGTAAATAAGTACGATTGGAATAAATGTAAAGTTTACTTAACCTAATCAAAAATAGTCATTGAGCACAGATCATAGGAGCCTATCTATTGGAACCACTTCAAATTTAGTACATTATTAGTAAATATAGGTGCTGCTTGAAGTTTTTAGCCACAATGGCCAATATGGAATGGTTTCTGAAAGGCAACTGTCTAGCAGTTTCTTTCAAAGTGTGAAATGTGTTCACTGCAAGACACACACATTGGCCAAAACACGGCATTGGACAGCTTTGATGTACATGACATTATTGTCGTGGCTTGTAATATAGGAGATACACCGGCTTATATTAGATTTAGGCCAGTTTAGAGAGGATTAAGTATTCAAGGTATATCTAAAGCCTATTTTTTTCCAGTTTTAGACAAAGTAAGGAATGGTAAAGCCAAACATTTTTTGCTTCCTGTGTCCCAATGAGGATAGTTGGTATTGTTTAAAAAGTAAAATACACATAGGAAAGCATCTCAGTTGTCACCTGAACAAGGTTCTAAACCTTTTCCTAAAATAAAATGGACAATGTGAAGTAGGGAGAAAAGTTTATGAGGTTTTAGCCAAGATTAATGAGTGGAAGTTAAACAAAGGCTTTTGGAAAATGTAGTCATTTATAACAGAGCTAGTATAATCTAGACTCTATAAAGGTTATGAGGATGGTAAGTATTGACCAGACTGACAGAAACAGATTACTAGACCAACATCTGAATATCATTGCCAGTTGAGTGGCCTGGTCTGTATGTACTGGGTCCTGTATATACCACAGAAAGATATTTTCATTTTCCTGTAAACCTTTCTTAGCATTAGATTTAAATGTCCTAATACGCAGCACTGACTCAAAGCAACAGTGGTTATTGACTCACGTGTATAAGGTTTGTTCCTGGAGCACAGTGCTATCTTAAAATGTTATACATGTTTTTCAGGAGGAAAAAAAAAATCATTATTTATACTAATAAACCTAAGTACTAAAACATCAAAATAAATTTAACTCATTTTTTAATAAAATATTCCCTGATGATCCTAAATTAAAGATCACTGTTATAGGTTGACTTTAGCACCATTACTCTGTTACATGCAGCCCTGCCGATAGTACTAGCCGCCATTCTGAAACACTGCACAGACATTATTAGGCTAGTTCAGAGCAACAATATGCAGATTACACCAGAGAGGATGCTTGTAGTTGAAGTGGCAGAGATCAACTGAGATGTAAAAAAGTGGAAAAAGAGTATTTCTTTTACAGTGTAGTAAAGAAATTTTTTAATGTATCCAGTAAGGATCAAATTATATATATGCTGCACTACACTCACAATGTGCAACACATGATAAAAACTCCACCAAAGAGACCATGCATTAGGGGAATAAAAGCCGGTCAAAATAGCAAGACTCTTCTGGTTATGGACAGCTAATTTAACCAATATTATTTGCCTTATGATGCTAACATATCATAAATAACCATGTTAAAAAAAAAATGACTAGGATTTTACCCGTACTTTATGTATAAACACATTTGATGGTTTGATTTCAGTCTATTGAAACAAATTATACAAAAATTATCACGTGAATTCACGGTAAAAATAAGGTATTACTTATTTTTGTTTGTTTTTTTTATGACCTTAACCATGCTGTAAATGTATGTCTAAATGTGTCCGAACTTCTAAGCTGAATACTTGTTGCAGAACAATGATTTAGGAATAAAATATCTTTCTAAGGTATAAATATTCAATTCTCTTGGTCTTACTTACAGTAGGTTACAGAATTACATAAGTATTAGCCTGCTCACTAGCTTGTACTTACCACTGCTGATGGCAGAGTTTGCTAAGACAGCACTTTCACTCCATTGATCAGCACTGGACACAGAGTATGACCGCTGATGCATCCCATCTAAGCGACTGAAAGAACCTAGGCTAATGCCGCTAGGACCACTGGCCATCTGGGTAACCGACGTACTAGTTGTCACATTTCCTGCAATGAAGATAGAAGATGATACATAGAATATTAGGATATCTGCTGCAAAGTACAGGAGCTGCACAGAGGTTTCAACTCTGTGTGTTTAC
This sequence comes from Pyxicephalus adspersus, assembly GCF_032062135.1. Lineage (NCBI taxonomy): Eukaryota > Metazoa > Chordata > Amphibia > Anura > Pyxicephalidae > Pyxicephalus > Pyxicephalus adspersus. The sequence continues at coordinate 54,126,813 of NC_092864.1, read as the reverse complement.
CTAATAGAAAAAAGGACGGTTACCGAAATTGTGGAGTCCGAATCATCAAGCCTAAACAGACAAAACTTTATAGGGTTCTCTTGGAAATCTCTTTTTTTTATTTATTTTACGGGATTACATGTAAATGTTTAGGCAACATGTCATCACAAATGAGGTCTTAAAAATACAAATCTGTGTTTACAATGGAAGTAGCCTAGGTGAGATCCAACTGAAATTCAGTCTTTTTTTAAGACCAGCTTTGTAAAGAGATGTATAACATTTCAGTGCTATATAAAACATAATGCAAAGTGTTATAATAAGACAATTTTTTTTTTAACAGACTACATTTATTCTACTAGGCATGAAGTATTGCTACGTGATACACAGGTAAAATATGACAAAGCCATCAGCTCTAACTGAACTAAATAAAACGTATAACATAAGTTGTATAGATAACTATAATTGGTAACTCTGTATTAAACAGAAGGGTGAACTACCCACCAATCTCGAAAATTACAAAATGGCATATTCTAATTTATTCCAATAGGTTTGTTTAATGTTGTTCTCTGTATGATTGATAAAAGCAGTTTTCAAACTGAAAGTCAATAGGAAGTACAGAAGATTTAGTCTGGTTGTGCTAGGAGAATGATAATGGTGGCCATGTACAGGTATTATGATGTGATGTAAATATTTGTAATTCTCTCATCTATGATGAATGATGTTAATTTACACTTACTAATTTTCATGGCATACACATATAGTGTAGAAACATGATTCAGGTCCTGCCCTCTAAGGAATTTCCATGTCCTTCACAAAGACACATTAGGCGAACCAGTGGAATCCAATTTCATTCTTGTATAACTAGTCTTATTGTACATAACCAGTCTACTGTACATAACATAAACCTCCTGTTCTTGAAACTGGGACATTTGTCCAGGGTGTAACATCATAGGTGTACTATAACTAGAGTCTAGTCTGCATTAAATTGGTTTGTATGTTTGGTAAATAAGGGTTGTCAGGAGGCTGATAACTTAACATTCCTTAATGTGCCTGTGGGTAGTTACAACGTTTTACTTTTACTGCTGAGCATGAACAGTAATATGAAGGTAAAGGCATGGAACAGAAATACATTTAGGAAGGTATAAAGGCAATCAATTGCCAGTGAAGTTTAAGAAAAGCACAGTCTTTAGAGGTGCACATGGTTCAAAAGGAAACCTACACTGGGAAAAAAGCATAGGAAGACATTTCTAAACTCTCTGTCAAAAAATGCCAATTTCCTGTCTGTTATGCAGAAGACATTCATTGTTTAAGAAACGTCTCTAAACTTACAATGTTACATCGCAAAGTAAAAAAACAGCAACTCACCAGTTGTATGTGCAGTGCACTGCAGTGAACTGCACCCCAACGCACTGTACTATACCAAGCTATGCACCGCAAAGTACTGCACATTATATTTCCATTGTAATATCATGTTTGCCCTGCGCAAACAAAAAATTTGGTCCTTTGTATCCATTGTGGCACATTGGCAGCCTTTTGCTTATAAATGGGATATTTTAGCATGACCTAATGCATTGCCAGAGACAGCAAGGAAACAGGCTTGTTATCGCTTTACATAAAATTTCCTTTAAAATAAATATAAAAAAGTCAGAACCATGAAGCCCAAATTTAGACACTGGTATAGTTGAGCCTGCATTACTCCACTTTAAGCCTCTCTGACATGCATAGGCCTATTTAACTCAGATATTTTTTTTTTTTTTTATTTGTTCCCTGCCTCTTTTTTATTTTTATTCTCACATTTACTTGCTCCTGCCACAGCAAGAGAAGCGTCAGTTGGCGCCTGTCGGCTGCGAGAGGCGTTCTGATAAACAGCCTCTGCAGGACACACAACAGGGATAATGTACACTTAAGTACTAGCAATGTGCTACCATTCTGCACAGCCGATTACTTCCCGCGCCTGTCACTCAAAGAGGAAATGGCTGAACCCATTAGATAGAAACCTTTGCAATGTATCCTAAATGCTTCCTGCAATGCTATTAATCTAAGAGCGGAGGATGCCTAGAGAGGAGCTCCCCTCAGTGACAGGAGTGGGGGGGCTTCTGGAGGGGTGCACATGACTGCATTGCTGACACCCTGTCCCCCCCTACTGTCTCGTTAATCAAGATCTGGTTATTACCCCTACCACAGAAACAGAGGACACAGCTCGATCTTAAACACTCATTAGAAACATCTTCAGAGCACAGCTGAGTGGAAAGTGTGACAGAACGGGTGAGAAATAAGAAGAGAGGTGATGAAAGAAAATACAGGGTGGGTGGGAGAGGTAAAACAAAGAAAAAGACACCGGCTGATTGTATAGGAAAGTAATGTGGAAAATGTACATGATACAGATACACAGAACAGGAGGCGGGGGTAATGATGGGTTAAGTATTGGAAAGAATAGGTACAAGTTTACATAACTTAACCGGACAGAGAAAACAGACATGCTGTAAACTGAGAAAAGTCCACACGACTAAATGTGTGCAGGAGTGAGGCAGACGATGGGGAGGAGGAAGAGGGGGATCAAAGCAAGTCCGATGGCATTAATATTCATGACAATAATTAGTATTCTAGGTCACTGAATATTCATTGCTATTAGTTTGGATTTTATGGGTTTACGAGATGTTCTGATTGTTGGAGTGTGGAGGGCGCCGCACGATGAGGACTTTTAAGATGTCATCAGCAGTTCAACGCTGAAAACACATTAGTGGTTTTGGGTAAAAATCAGCCCCTTGTCTCTTGATGGATTTAACATTATGAGAGAGACCTGGGGCTAGTGAAGAGGGCAGGAATAACAGGGGGAGGGGGTTTACTAGTGCTTTTCAGTAAGGAAAGATAACAGCATACTGGGTTTTACTTTATAAAAAAAAAAAAAAGAACACAATTCTCAGACAAGCAAGTGTGTATTATAGAGTGCAATGATCTGACAATGCAATCCACTATATTTAGCCACTGCCAAAGAACAACGTGTGAGCACATTCCCGGGATAAGGGCACAGACATGCACCTGCTTTGATAGGACCTTTAGGTTTTGGGAGATTAGAATCCCTGTCCAGTGGTTGAGTAATCCAAAATATATTCTGTGCTTTCCAAAATGTCATCTATTGTTTTTGCAAAACATCACAAGCACAGTTATTTTAGCTACAAACAGATTTATATTTATTATTTAAAGACATAAACAAATAAGACCCAGTGCAGCAGCTGTAAAGACAAATTTGGTGGAATTTTTTTTATCCAGGCTTATGCACTACAGCAGTTTTTCTTGACCTTTTAACACGGTGAACCCTTAAAATAACTTTTAGGTCTTCAAAGAACCCCTTCTAAAATGACTAAATCCACAACACAGTATATAAGCTTGGTGGTCAGTGTGAAGAATGCCTCTAATATTGCTGGCCAGTGGAAGGAATGTGTCCTTGTAAAACGATCATTGGAGTCACCTAAACTGACCTGAGAGGCACAAATAGCTCATTGCTCAATGAACCCCTAGCAACTTCTGGAGGAACCCTGGTTGGGAAACATTGCACTACAGAGTATGGCAGACTATAAAACCGCCCAAAAAGGTCACTTATTATTATTATTATTATTATTAAACAGGATTTATATAGCGCCAACATATTACGCAGCGCTGTACATTAAATAGGGATTGCAAATGACAGACTAATACAGACTGATACAGGAGGAGAGGACCCTGCCCCACTTAGGAAGACAAGTTAATCGGACTGGTTAGGAAAATCTCCCCCAATTGCCAAAATCTCCTATGTAAAAAAAAAAAAATGGTGCCACATTCTTCTCTGCCATATCCTCTCCCAATATTCAGCCTGAAGGCAGCTGTAATGACTGTATTACTGTTAGCTCTTTAAGTCTATGAATAGTCTTTCTGACAGATCAAATCTAATGCTATGTAGCTTTAAGGTTGCAGTAATTAGTTTTTTTTCAACTGGCAGAACAGACATGCTAAAAATGCTTCTTTGTGTTTAGGGATTCTCAGTAAAAGTAGATAGAAGTAGCCATTTTTGTTTAAGATAATGCTTCTGATATGTATTAGCCTTTATTTTCATACTATGTATGATTTGTTTATTCAGATTATTTTCATCTACTATTAATCAAATGTATATAACACTGTAGGATGTGTTTGCACTATAAAAACCAATAGTAGTAAATGACCACACACAGTAGTACACTGGTATATTCTAATTTCAAATAATAAACTAGTTCTGTACATATAATACAATTAATATACAGCAGCTGTAAAGTGTGTATAGTGCTGCTGGGTTATAGTACAAATTTACATTGGGCATCTTTCAGGCTTTTAAAATTCAGGATTGAAGTGAATTATTAGGCAGCTCACGTAGGAAAGATACAATGAGTGGGTTGTAATGGGTCATACTGAGCATGGGGTTAACATAGTAACACTTATCTATAAAAACTGAAAGTGGAAGGAGTGCAAATAGCAGCTAATCAGGCATTTGCCTTCATTTCCTAATCTGAACTTTAAGGGTGACAGCTGGAATATGACTGGTTTCTTGATGTAGCACCTGCACTATTCATGTATGATACCCAGTGCAAGGATGGGGCATTTAGTCAATGACCATCACACAGAAACAGAGGGAGACAAAAAGCAGTGCAGCATTTTCATGGGCTAATTGATAATATTAATAAGTGTGACTGATAACTGGTAGAAGTTTACATTGTAGAAGATGAGTGCTCACACAAAGTGAGTTCTGATTTACACAGACAGTGATGAGGGCAGGCACAAACAGAATTAAAAAAATTGTGTTTATGGTGAGAATGGCAAAAGAGAGAGAATTGCTTACATTATAAGAAAACCTCTAAATACACTCAGAGCTGAATACATTACCTGCAACTGAGAAAAGTATGAAACGAAGATGATGTTATAAACTTATACCTAGACTTAGAAGTTCTTTATGTGGTGTTCTCCATAGTCCCTTTTAGCTGAGGGGAAACCACCCGGCACTTTTCAGTAGCCACTCGGCTGTTTTTGGGTGGTTATTAATGAGTTGGGTCACAATACAGGGGCTGCCACTGAAAGGGTCTGATAGACTCTATTTTGTGGCCTGAGACACTCCATTTTGTTTCAGTATTTAACCATGAGAACTTAGTTATGAGAACTGAATATATTCCTTGGTTGTTTAGACTATATATGTATAAACATGATGTTCTGCCAGGACAAGTGTCCTTGTTAATTCTGCTAAAATCAGATAATGTTGATTGTTTATTAAACAAGGTGTTTTGTATGTGTCTAAAATTATGTTTGCTGAATAATCTTTTAGAATACATATACTTTAGTGGATTTCCAGTAATTTCCATTAGATCTAATAAATGAAAATGAGCATGCGCGACGCCATATTGTTGTGGTATATAAACTAATGTTTGTTATAATAAAATTGGAGATTGCTTGATACCGTACAAGTGTGTGTCAGTGATTCTTCCCGGGCGCCTGTTCTGATGCACTGAGGGATACTGGGATGTGAGAGATCTGAGAGGAATAAGAGCCAAGAAACCTGCAGATCCTTTCAGCCACCAGCCTACAATTTCTTCCCACCTGCTTAAAACAAATTCTGGGTTGAATGCTGTCTTTACGGATACACACCTGTATTAGGGGAGATCTGAAGCCCGCTGACTTCCTTGGTTAGTCCATTGGTCTTGGGGCTGGCAATCGGTGCACAGGAGGATGTGGCTCGTGGAGGCCTTTTCCCTGGAACCTTTACTGTAGTTCTGAGAAGGTCGATCTCCTTCCCATGGACGTTCTGCATGTAATCCTACAAAACAAGTATACTTTATTATTTTAGAAAGATAATCCCTGCACAAAAAATATCATTAATAAAACAACTGCTACAAACTTTCACAGTGAAGATGGGCTAGTCACAGTGATTAGCCTCCTTTTTATAAATAATCTGCATTGCCAATAATCCCAGATTCCATCTGTACTTCTAAAGCACAAACAATCCAGAGGGATACTGTAGCTGAAGAAAACTGAAGCCTGAGTGGAACTGTTGCTTACTGAGACTACATGTTTCATCAATTTTGTAGGAATACAAGAATGGATGGAATGGAATGGCCAAGAATCTAGATATACTGCATCACAGACAATCACTGGTGCCCGTATTTCCCGTATGGAAATAGAATAATATTAGCAATATAAGGTGTACTTTTATATTTTTATCTAGTTGCAGTAGGTTAGGCTTGTAATTTGTAAATCAGGCCTTATCTGACTTAGTCCTAAATTCTTAATGGAAAGTTAAAAGGCAAAAATATTTTATTTTATACTGTGCTTTGTTTTATAACAATTATTTATGAAATAAAGATGTTTCTTGAATAAATCCTTTTATATATCTTTTCATGTTTTGCTCTGGTATATGAAACCTATGTTTATTACTGGTTTCTTTGTGTTTTTCTAACATTTACAGTCTTCAAGTTCCAATGTTTATACAAAAACAAAAATAAAATCAAATATTGACACAGAATAAAGATGCTCCTTAGGACAGTTGAAGCCATATTTAAAGATAAAGCCAAAGAAAGAATGAATCAGATAGTCCTGGTTCCTACCAAAACAGACCGGCTAGCTGGCTTCTACCCAAAACTGGTTGAAGTATGCCTGTCTGAGGTAAGTATGGTGAATTGAAGGTTTTGTTATTTTGATGGACTTTTTTGGTTGAAAAAAAACAAAAAACAGTAATATTTTATTAATCTGACTTGTCATGTGCCCCAAAAGCAAAACCAGTCTCCCCCTACATATGTATTGTTTATAAAAGCACAGCGAGGGGGAGCACCTTTGTCAAACTGGCCTCGTTTCACCATGCAAATGCTGAGAACAGGCTATGTGCCCTGGTTCACTAATGCAGATTTCTCCCCCAGCCACCATCAATACAAAATCACTGATCAGAGGCAAACAGCACAAGATCAAGGTAGACGGCCACTTAACAAGGCTTGAGAAGGAGGCATCTTAGACACTTGTGAGATTAAGAACATTTAACAAGTCTCTGGGGTCCACACAAAGCCCCTATCCTGCCCCTGTAAAACCTGAAAAAAGCTGTAATTGCAAAGCTATTAGCATGTTCTGCTCACTCCGTCGCTAATCTCTTAACATAGGAAACAAATAAAGCCACAAGAGTGGAGAGATTATCCGCGAGAGGGGATCTGGCCCTGGTCCTGCATAACACATGTGTATTCAGACCTCCAGCACTGCCTGAACCTCAGAATTCGTGTTCTCTTTATCATCATGTTTTCTGAGAAACGTTTCATAGTTTTAGGGAAATAAAATTCTGTTTAAAATTAACATTATTTTTTTACTTTGTACATAACATTTTCCTTACCTCTGATTAGTGTAATGCACATTAACCAGAAAATGTATTTGTACCACTAGGTATTTCTAAGAGTTTCAGAATTTCACTACATGAAAACCTCTGTCGGTATAACACCAGGCAGACTGAATTGTTTTTATTTCTTTCTGTGATATGTTATGGTAGAAAATTATGATCATTTGATACACAAAAGCTGCCAGCATACTGAGCAATAGGTGTCATTTTATTTAAATGCATACAAATGTTGACTTGGTCACCGGACTGATGTTAGTTTGTGGTTTCTGTTCTTTCTACTAGTGGTCAAAAGGACCATTAAAAACTCTACATTGTTTTTTTAAAAAAACAAAATAATAAAAAAATTACTACCATATGCAAATATTTTCCAGACAGCTTTCTAAATCTTAAGATGGCACGATAATGAGGCATAGACAATCAGTGAAAAACAATGTAAAATTGTTTTCAGGATACTGCTCTTATTTTAACTGGACAGCACTAATGTTTAAACTAGCAGATTAAAATTAGCTTTATCATCGGATGCGATCTGATGGTTGATCATGCTTTCTGAGCCAGGCAAGCTATAATTTCTTTGTAAGAACACTAGAAGGATTGTTCCCTCTCCTGTGGAGAGAAGCTGCACAGATTCCTCAACAGGAGATCGGTTGCACTAAACAGTTGTTAACATTACCTACAACACCTTTTGTAGAAAATCTCAGGTCAATCACAGTGCTTCGATAGAGAAAATCAGGACTTGTATTGGCTGACCTAAAACATACAGCAACTGCTGAATTCATCTATTTCCTGTGCACGCCAATATGAGAGATGAGATAAAGATTAGGTTTTAGATATATTTATTATTAAAAAACAATGACATACAATAAACACTCAGCGGGACAGGAGAGCACTACCTATATTCTATAATAAATACATAAAACACCTACGGATTAGCTGTGACACATTCAATAAAAATACACAGCAATGTATATATATTTTACAAATTGTATATATGTCTGATCTCAAAATACATTGGCTGCGTTGACTGTTCCAGGGTAATATTTTTCAGAGCACTTGGGTCATCCTTGAGATCAGAATCGAAGGAATGACTCCAAAAGAAGAAGCTTGCCTTCTCCGGTATCCACAGTCCTCTCATTAACTCATGTGCTGTAGGAAGAGTGCTGCACAGTGTTGCCGAGACAGATGTGTACACTGTTCCGCAATGCACTGCTATTGCCCACACAGTGTGAAAAGGGTTAACGTTGCTTTCCCTAATTATGTTGCATCTTATTGCCATACACTTAATTAGCTGCATTAATGTGATTTCTTTTTACATAGGCAAGCAATTAAGGGCTATGATTGAGTTTCATTCAATTAGCCTCAACAAACATGCTAATTGATGTCCCAGATGCAAATGAGATGTGGTGAGATAGAGAGGCGCACACTGCGCAGTGGGAGGGGGGATCTTTGCTGGGAGAGTGGGGTCTCCGCGGGGTCTGGCTGCGGTATTGAACCCCATGACTGTCAGCACAGGGGGTGCTCTGCTCTGGGACCGGCAGGGAATAAGAAGCTTAGTTTCAAGGTAAGGAGGGGCAGGCAAGAGACAAGATCAGACCCCTAGGGCAGCTTTTTAAAGTGGCAACAATTAGCTAGTGCAGACGGCAGAAGTGAGGCACATGAGACAATATCATCCTGCAGTCTGGTGCATCCCTGTCAACTTGGGGTCACGTCCTAGTGCTCCCCAGGGTATGGTCTATGAGCACTCGGATTATCCCAGCTTTAAACTGGATAGACAGGAGGGTGCCCAAATGAATGCACAAATTATGCAATACCCTACTCTTTGTGTTGCAAGAATAATATTGTCATTGTGGATATGTGCCCAAATCTGACTGACAGGGAATCCATCCAATCGCCTGCAGTAACTGAACAGCATGGTAAATAAATGGCAAATAAAATGCATTAAGTACTTCAACTGTCAGAGGTAAATCTTCTTATGCTGTTGACTCACTAAAAAGCAATTTTTTTCCTCCCGTCTTTTGAACGCCGTCAGTGCCAGTCGCTTCCAGAATGATTTCTAATGGGTTTGTATGCTAACGACATCTGATGATCATGATCTGATACACAGTGGTAAATGCCTGCACTTGGACATATTTCGCATACATTACTAATATCAAGTTTGTAATACAAAGTGCAGGTGTGGTATGACAATTGCCTTATTCTGTGTAATGTGTACTGGGTAGTGATACCACTGCCCCAGACAGGAGACTCATCTGGGAAAGGAAAAAAAAAAAATAACCTCTTGGCAGAGAAGGAGAAAAACGCAGGGAGCGGGGGCTCACTCGCCTTTTGCTTATTGAGTTTAAGGCATTACACGCAGCAGCACAGAGGGAAGCAACACTAATTTTAATGCCATAAAATGCTCTAAAAGTGCCCCAGGCCCCAGCTACGTAGGAGCTACTTGCACCTAAATAAGACACGGTTCATTTCCTCTGCAGCTTAGCCTAATGTAATCAGCAGCCTGGAGACGTGAGCGCCACCGCGCAGATAGAGAGGGGGGACACTGCCAGCGGTCCGGGGGGCTGCGGACAGATTGCTGTTGATTAGAGAATTTTTCAGTTTTGACAAGGATGTAATGAAGAGCTTGTGAAGTTGTTCACCTGAGGAGAGGGCAGTCTGGATAAACGTCATTTCTTAATAGACCTATTACACAGCTAGCACAATACACTGACCTGATACAAATTAACACTTAAACTCTGAAAAACTCATTCCTAAACACAGGACGACACACAAATACTAAAGCAAGGGCATACTCCAACCTCAGACAAATACTCACTTGCACATAAATATCAGGCTTACATATTTCAAGGTGATATTGTAATATCACAAGCTTCGTTTACCATATGTTCATTACTTTATTTCATATACCAACATGTAAATTCTCCCTCTAGTGGTCATTATTAGATTGGGGACTGTGGTCATTTTTATATGTGGGATAGTGATTAGCAACTCCATGTGCTAATTAGAAAACACTGTCTGAATGACCTATCAGGTAGACTTGAGTGTAAATGCCAGGACAACCTATAGATGCAAATGAGCAAAAATACAAAATACATTTACACTAAGAAATTTGCCATTTTTTTTCCTTTATCAATTAACATTAAAGAGAGTTTGGATGGACCGCAAACATAAAATGATCTACTGGAAAGGTTTAGATTGCGATTGTCGAGCATTTTATCACACTGTTTATTTATTTGCAAATACCTAAAATACCAATTTTATTCCTAAAATGAACATGTTATGCTAAATAATAATTCAAATGGTACATACAAAGTCTGATTTGTTCCACAAGCTCTTCTCAAGGGGATACGGGATGTCTTGTGGCCAAATGATCACAGTACAGGTGTTCAATAAGCTAATAACTACAGGGAAATTATGTAATTAGCGCTGACTAATCAGGATACATAATTAATTCGTCTACTGTATTTCAATGGATTTACAGGAAACAGTTATGGAGACATCTACAGCTGATATAATACCCTTCCCTTGATTCATGTTCTCCAAGAAGACCTCAATGTATTACTTTTGTTTTGGATGGGGGTTGTGTATAAAGTTACAACATGCTTTTTCCCCCTAAAAAACTGAATGGCTCTAAGTGGGGTGAGTTTCCTCTCACATGTGCTCATCATGTTGCAGAACAAGAACTTACATAGAAAAAATACATAAGCTGCCATTTCTGAACTTTCCTCCTGAAAATGCTATTTGCTTGACTGTCATTCAATGAGTTTAACATTTTCTGGGAACCTAAAGCTGTATGTAGATCAGACGTTCTGCCTCTACTGGCCGCATACTTGTTATGGGTCAGTCAGAGCCAGGTAACTAGCATTATTAGAAAGAGGGCAGCAGCAGAAGCCTATTAACCCCCCAAACTCAGGTTTTCTATACACGCTGAACATACAGGGATCACAGTCTGAAAAACAGTTTTCCAAGCAGTACAAAAAGCAGCAGCCAGGTGGTTGCTTTCTAGAGTGCCTTGGGAGGTGAGGAATGTTATATAATACACAACACACAATAATACACAAATAAAAAGGATGATTTACATTTTTATCAGAAATATACTTTAAACCAGGGACTTACTGAGTGTATTGCAGCAATGGGAAGGTAATTACACTGAAGCTAGAGGGCATCACATTTATTCACACTGTGGCAATAGCTCAGGAATCCCAAATAGCCGGGTGTATGGTTACTTTTCAGATTTCACTTACGTGTAAACTAGGGTGATAGGTGAGGACTCCATTGTCACTTAGCGTTACATATTTCTTCTTCCATTCTTTATTTAGAGACTTCCCACTTCTCTTTAGTAGCATGCCCTATTAAAAATGAAGAAACAAAATTAGAAACAAACAGAAATGCCTATTTTTTATACTGATAGGGTAATTTTTAGTTATTCATAAATGGCAGTTTATCAGCTCACATGGGTACCTCCAGGAAAATTTTGTTTATATAAATTACAGGTCAGGCTGCTGAGCTTGTTTTCAGTTTTACCACCCATTCACGTATAGCTGATTTCGATGTAATCATACACACATATCCCTGATAAGTGGAAAGGATCATTTTTTTTTTTTAGGTAGCAGTGTGATATTTTGAGCAGCCATGGATACAATAAGTGAATACAATCGCAATCATATTATCCCTGTTGTAGATTCTTTTGCTTTGAAGCAAAGTAAAGTATATAGAAACTCAGACACTATGTGACATATCCCTAAAAATTAATAATATATGTCATTCAGTTAGGATTTACATCTACTTTAAGGAATTTCCCCCAATCCGTCTAAAACATTATCAAGAGAAATATGTAAATCCCCTAAAGTATTATATTACCAGATAAAATATATGAAAAACAGCAACTTACATTCTAGTTTCGAGTTGCCATTAATTGGGCTTAAAGTTTCAATATATGGGAAAACAGTGCCACCTTATGGATAGATTTTCAAGAAGCATCAGTAGGTTTTAAAAAATAACGCAACTTTACAGAGAAGTAAGACCCCAGAGACAAAAATACATTTTCATCTCAATTGTTTTAAAATATATATGCAATATATTTCATCTGCAAACATAAAAAAACAAAATGTTAAAAATGTATATGGTAATATGATATTATTCCTACAAAAGCTTTCAATATAGTAATAACCCAGCATGGCAGAATAACAGTTGCATTATTGTACCAATTTCCCATGAGCCCAGCCTGTGGTTTAAATACCTCTGGTCTCATCTTACTCCATTACTGAAGAACATTATAATTATTAAACTTTATATATGAACCGCCAACATATAATGCAGTGCTGTGCATTAGAGGTTGCAAATGACAGACAGGTACAAATAAAGACACAGGAAGAGTAGAGGACCCTGCCAGAAAGAGCTTACAATCCAAGGTTAATCTCCCCTCCTACCACCAAGGTGGAAGAGTAACCTCCTGAGGTGTCACCTAGATCACATCAGAAGACTGTAGACTGTATATTCAAACGTATTCAAAAAACAAAAACAAAACTGGGCACACTTGTTGCGCATGGGGTGGGTTTTGGTGGTGATGTAAATGCTGTGTTATACAAATATATTGGAGTTTAGTTTTCAGTGGTGATGTTATTGTACAGGACTCTTCACATAATAGCTTCACATACATAGGAAGCCACTAATGGAAGATAAAACTTTAAAAGTCAGATGTGCATAGCAAGGAGTGAAGACTTTGCCCCTCTTCTGTATCCTTCCCAGTGTGAAGTCAGGCAATTGATATAGAAGGGAGATGTTCCCCTCCAGGCTGTCACAACAGAACGCTCACACTTCTGCATGGGAACACAGCTCAATAGCAATTATTTACCGGCAAAGATTTATTGATCCGTCTCTGCCTGCAGAAGGAAAGGTTGGTGAGGTTGAGACTAACCAGAGGCGGGGAGGCACTGGCAAAATGAGAGACAGACGAGAGAGACATGAGCCAAACACTGCCAGCATATAGCATGTCACCCCAACCATAATCAGTCATGAGTACATTTTAAATGTCTATCCAACCCAAATGACACATAGATCTAGGCAGAAAATGATGGACAAAGGTGGCCCCTTTTGTTACGTGTTTTGGATAGTACAGTTGGTGTTTCTGCCGGGTCAGAGGCATTCTTAAATATGACCACATCAGGCATGCAGATGCAGCAGCCTAGAGATCTCAGAGGAATGCTGGTGTTACTTGGTGCTAAGGGATTGTGCCGCGGTCTCTGGGGAAATCTTGCCAGTAATAGGATCCCTAAAACTCCAAAGAAAATGCTCTCCTATCATGCTTTTCCCTGTACAGTGATGCCCAACACATTGTAAGAAACCTCATAGAGACGCAACTTTTCATGGAAATAGATAACATTACAAGCCTAAGCAAAACAATCTTGATGCACTTTTTTTATCACCATTTTATGTTTTTGGCACATTCAAGAAGAAAGGGTAGAAACATAAAGGCATCTGCACAAAGGAAATATAATATAGATTATATAAACATTATATATTATATTAAACTCTTATCAGGAAGCACATGGTTTTCTTATGTGTACATTATTGCAAAATATCATTAGATGTATTTTTTTTATTACAATATAAAATACTTATATTTAAAATACATCAAACGATCCTAATTACAAAAAAAAGTAGTGCGTGAGGGTGACAAAGACAAATGAAAGGAAGGATTGATGAAAACATAGATGAGTCAGTGTAGGTTATTGACTTCCAGCCATTACTGAAGAGGTTAATTTATGCCTCGCAAACAAGGTGGCTATACCTTCAATCTGGGTATGGTATGGAGCTCCAGTTGCACTGTGACTAATCAGCGTACCCTTAATCAGACCCCCTCCACCTTCAGTTGGAAATATTTATGTCAGTGTGTAGGAAGGGGGTGCTGAACATTACACTTTAATAGAGCTGTCAGTGGCTCCCACAGGCCCATGCTGGGTGCAGAAAGGAAACTTGTTATTGTCAATGTTCTATTTGCTAAACCTGGGAAACAAAAAAAAAAAAGAAAGAAAAAAAAAACAATAAAAGAATGTTGGTGGCGGGGTCACATCACCCCAGTGACCCCTCTGTCATTACCAACATCTCACCGCTGGTAGGACATCACACAGGAGCCGGCTTCAAAGAGCCCAGCACAGGAGCACAGCTAATGACAAGCAAATCCAACTCAAATGCCACTAATTGGCTAAACCGCTCACCTCTCCAGAGCTCAGCAGTAATTTACAATAATAAAGAGAGGGGGGATAAAGACGGGAGAATCTCACTGCCCTGTGACTGCATCCCTTTCCACACACACAATGCACATTTTATTAATGATAGATACATTCCAATTTGGGCTAGCTGCGGAAATAGAAACACAGAGGAGGGAAGAGGTGAGCGGAGAGAGCGGAAAAAGAAGAAAAGGAAAGAAGAACGGGCAGAGGTGGAAGATGGGTTCTTTCTTTATTTTGAAATTGATTCATATGACATCCTGCGGCATCTGAGTTATACCTTGTACAACCAGTGCCACCTGACACCCAGCAAAGCAAGTGCTGCTTTAATATGCAATAGAAAGGTCTAAATGGTGGTAGAAGAGACAATTTAAACAAAGTTTCAGTAATGAAGTTTGACTGAAGATCTGCCAGCTTTTCTTAGGAAAAAAAGTAAGCTGCAAATATACAAGGCCCAGCCATGACCCTAATGCTCCCACACATAAAATGACATGAACATTTTTAGAATTGTTATGTGACAATTTCACAAACTAATGGGTACAAGTGATTGCTCCTTACAACCTAAGGAGCCCAGCAACAGAAATCATTTGTAAAAAAAAAAAAAAAAAAAAAAAAGAGCCAGCTGGAAAAGAACTTACTTAATAGGCGTTAGCATTTAAAAAAAAAAAAACATCCAGAAACCCTAAAACACTTTCACAGAACATTTTGATGATGACCACAAAAAAAGTGGATTTTGAATTTGCATATTAGCATCAAGCAAGGAAGCATGCATTACATAAGTCGTAAATTCAAACTCCAAAGGTATAAATGACACAGTGCACAGGAAATTGTATGTGGAACGTGTACCTATACCCAATTACATCCTTCACTTCTGTATTAGGAAGACTTTTGTAAAGTCCCTTTGGGCAAATCCAAAAGAATCCAAAGTTTAGCACATTGACAGTCCTAAGCATTTAGATTTTCCTGTACAAACGGCTGGCAAAGCATTTCTACTGCATATTGCTACACCTTTATACTCAGAATAAAGCAATAATGAACAGTAAAATCCCCAGCAGAAGGTAAAACTGGAACCTTGGGGAGGTCATTACCACCCACCCGTGTCAACAATCATTCGAACCTGGGGTCCATTACTACAATGCTTCATCACCTGCCCCTCCTGCTGTCCCCTTCTTATCTCTCCCAAGGCCAACAATTAAAAGAACCATTTTCTCCCAGCTTGAGACCCACAGGCCTGCTGAAGCAATCCCTGCATAAAAACTGTGTGTCATTTTGTGCACCACTCTACCAATATAAAACTGCACCACAGCAGCAAAGGCTGTGGCTATTGTGGTAGTCTGGGCTGTGTCACAGACCACCTTTTGTTTAAAAAAAAATGTAAAATATATGTAAAACTTTTAATCTCAAGTAAGTGCAATTTAAAAAAAAAAAAAAAGTATTTCCAATATTTTTAAATCTGGAGCTTTATGGGAAGCTGTTATGGGAATGTTGGGATAAAATGAGGATATTTGAAAAGTTCTATCAGTGATAATATAAGTTCATTTAGGGCTTGTGAGGATAAATAATGTTATTAAATGCTGCCATTCCCTTTTAAAAACTTTCTAAACAAAAGTGCAAAATTACTGCTTTTTCTACAATTCAAATACATTTTAATAGAATCAAAAAACCCAAAAAGCAAGTCAAGCACAGTGTCAGAACTGTCATCCACACTGTAACATTAAAGTCACTGCCAGACCACTAACATGTGACGTGCATATATTTTCAATTATTTTTATTCCATTTCATAACAATCTATAAATACTATAAAATAATAAGTGAGACAAAAAATAAGTACAATGTGGTAGCTGAGGTTAATGCATTTCCATGCTGTAATTTTGACTCATCCTGACATCTAGAAAGCACATAAATGTATGCAAGAGGCCAACTAGGTACAACAAATCGAGAGATGTAAAATCCATTTATGATATTAATACTATAAAAAGTGAACAAAAAAAAGAGTGGTATATGTGTTTTGTGAGAAGAGGGAAAAAAAGACCTCCTGATGTCTAAATTAATCATGCGTCTCTATTGTTTAGTGTATGTCATGTTGTAATGCACACTAGGTCCACAAATCATTCTATCCAAATTGGCTCCATAGGTTGGAAGAGTCATGGTAATCCTAAGGCTGAAACCATTTAGGTTATTTAATGTGGAGCAAAACTAAAATGTTTTACTTAACCTAAAAGGGTAGACAATCCTTTTATGTAATGTGAAAATTACCCTTTTTTTTTTTTTTTTTTTTTTCAATCAATCTCAGGCATGCGCAGAAGGAGCTTTTCCTTCAATAGTGGTATCTCACAGGCATGCACAGTTCTTTTCCCATTTACAGTGGGCTAGATCATCTGATCTCACACCTACACAGTGAAGAATGAAGATGGTGTTGCCCGGCGAGAATACAGATTACAGGGCAGTGTGGGACCCAAAACAAACTCCTGAGGAATTGAGAAAGTAATGTCAGTCAAATTTTTTTCTTTTTTAGTTTGGTTCTGGTTTCAAGAGGCAGGGATACCTCCTGCAAAAGGAGTTTACAGTATTGTATCTTAAATCAGATTAAAAGAATCTCAATCTTAAAGTGACCCTAGGTAAAAAACCAAACAAGCCAAAAAGCTGCCCACAAAGTAGATTTGTTTTTCAAAGTCTACAGAGAAACAAACAATTTTGGGAAGGTCAATCCCTTAAGGAACAGATTCACCCACCAACCTCCGTGGGATCACTGTGTTCTTTAGCAAGTCAGGGAAGGGACAATTAAGTGGAGCCGTGCTTAGGAGACTGACACTCCTGGAAGTGTCAATTTAATGGCTCAGCATTCTGAAGCATGAGAAGTATTTACTCTCTTCTTTTCATGGCACAGAATTTTTGCAGTTAAATTTTATTGACAGGGTTGCCTAAACCAAATTTTACCTTTCAGTAGCGTTATCCTTTATTTGATTTCTTTTACCCTTGAATACAAACCACCCAGTAATGTACTTACCTTCATGCATGATATTCGCTGTGGGGCCCCTGCCACCACTTCAAAGCCTTAGAAAACAAAACTTCTGCCCAGCTTCACCTTCACCTTCCTCAAGGGCGCTGGGACACCATTATTTTTATGGCATGTCCATATTCTTAATGACATGTAAAGGCCACCATGATTATGACTGCCTTGTAGTGGCTGCAGTCTGTTGAGGAGCCAGCTAGTTACTTTCCACTATATTTGTGATCCAAGGCTGTGCCACACAGCAAACATTGCCAGATCAGGGCTAAATGTAAGTACATCACCAGGTGGAGGAAATACATTCATGGATATTTTTCATTTATATATTCTAATTCAGTGGATTCCTTGAGACACTGGCGACCTGAAGAGTCTTGAAGCCCAACTGTATAATAACTGTATAGTGTTCTCAGACTTAAGGTGGGAAGAATCCCCTTACAATCAGTTATCCTCTCTGAACTACAGAACACCTCGCCTATGTTACAGACATGAGGAGTAGGTATCTTGTGGTACAAGAAGGATGACAAGATAACTAGGTAAAAAAAAAAGGAAAAAAGTGTAGCCACCATACCTAAAGAGGGGCAATATATTTTATTTTTGTTTTGTTCTTGGGTTCAGATGTACTTATAAATGGTTTCCAGGTCAGTGAAGGGGACTATATTGTACTTTGCAAGCTGTATATGCAGTTATCTATCCAATATTTATTTTATATGACTATAACCCATACTGATTAAACTTTTATCATTACCGTTAAAAGCAAAAACAGTAGTCCACCTCAAAATATTACAATAAAAAACACAGCTTATCCATTCTTGGGGGTTCTTCTTGCATATCTACAAGAACCTCTCGCTATTCTCCAACCCCAAAAGGTTAAAACACTGTCCAAGGTCCTGATTTTTTATCCCTGTATCTCTGTTGTGGCTGTGTGTGAGATCGCAGCCCAGCTTCTGCTTCCCTCATCATTAATTCTCTGTCTCCTCTTTCCCAGCTATCTGCCTCTTGTCATGAAGATGAAAGTGACATTATGCTTCTAACATTAAAATCATTTGATACACAATGTTTTACGAGAAGGACATTTAATGGCTCATTTAGCACAACAGTTATTAGATTTTAGTCAACAATTAAAGGGTGGCAGGATAAAAAGCAGGGTCTGCTCTTTTTTCGCTCTTCAAAATATACATCTTCACAGCTCCTTACACATGACAGCTCCGGCGCCTAGAACATGAACATTATACTGGAGCTCAGATTGATACCACGCAGCTCAGGAGGCTGCGGCATGCAATCTATAACAGCAACCGCTCGTGCGCTTGTTAACTATATGCTGCCAAGAAAACAGGAAAGTTACTGCAATCCTGAATTCCCTACTTATCGCTAACGCAATCACTGCCGCGAATGGTAGTAAATCAAATATATTATTATAATTCACTATGTACATTATTATGTGAATCGCTGACCAACTGGGGTCTGAATGCTCACCCCAGAGGTGGCTGCATCCTCTGTATCACTTAGCCCCCCCCTTCACTCTGACACAATGAGTCTGATACTGTCATTCATCTCTCTCCACATCTCCGCGGTGCGCACATTATCTCACATTGTTATTAGCAAATACAAATGGAAAACAAGGACAGCCGCATTTATAAGTAAGTGGAGGGGCTTCGTGCTCTCTCTAGAGGTGTCTTGTGGACGACTAGAAGAGCACCCTGTGATTTTTCTTGTCTTTTTCAATCTAACCTGGATTTCGTATTCAACATCTAATGCCGAGCGGAGTGCCAGACCCAATTTGTTTCCCCGTCTTCTGGCCTGGCGCATTTACGTGCGCTTATTTCTGCACCGATAACTGTTGGGCAGCAATTAACACAAGCAAATAAACACAAAACTCCCACGTTCCTCTAATGAGCATTTTTAACTTCAGTGATTCTCCTTGAGAGTGCGTGATACAATTTATTTACAGGCAGCAATGTATTACCAGGGGATCATTGCTAACTCCAGCTTTTAAAACCACCACACCAATTAAAACCACTTGATAAAAGGCATAAAGGGTTATTAACAATTTCTTTGCCAGAGTTTAGGCCTTTTAAAAGTGAATAAACAAATATATATATGTATGTATATATATATATATATATATATTTTTTTTTTTATACACATACATACACACACACACACATACACACTCACAAGTATATTTTGTTAACGGAGGATATACAAGATATAAAGGTAAAATAGATTCTCTTCCGGCCCTTCCATCCGCAGGGCAGAGCCCCATGTACTCCCCCCTTGTAGACTGCCAGCGACAGGAGCTACCCAGAGAGCAACTAATGGGATTAAACGCCGGCTTTAATTTTAATGAACAAAGTTGCCCGTAGCAACATAAGCGGCAGCGGAGGCTCCGTTATCATTAATAAAGCCCAGACAACATTAGAGGCCCGACAAGAGCACAAAATAAAAACGAGAAGGAGCCCCCGGCCCCCCACCTCCCGCTGGGCTAAATTGGCTGCCCAATTTTTCTTAAGTGTCCGCGCTATTTAGAAGGCAATTTATTAATTTTTGTCATCCATTGTCACTTTGACAGGCCATCACTTCCCCATCCCGAACTTTACAGAAAACTAATTGAAGGACTGGCAGTATTTATGAGGGATATTATTTATCAATTACGCCTGATAATGATACTCTGCCCTGCTACCTTCTTCAGCCCTCCCCCGCCCTCTCCTCCCCCCGCAGGCCTGGAACGTCACATTGCACAATGACAGACATATTGTATCTCGGAGGGCAGCACGCATAGGGAGAACACCAATCTTTGTGACACACCAAATCCCTTACCTGACCCACAAAACCTGGGATTACTAACTTGTCTGCACATCTCTGGGGCAAGGGCTACAACTTCATGACCAAGCCTGGCAATGCAATCATACCATGTATAATAATAAAGGTTTGTGTCTGGGGAGATATATAAATATATTAAATACATTTTACTACCTTTAAAAGAGATGTAGATTACAAAATTAGGAGAGCAGAAAAATGTAAAATTGGGTAAAACGTGACTAACTTCATGACACTAAAGTATAAGAGTTAGGAATGATCATGGCGAATTCTACAAAACCAAAATCTTTTGGCTTGAAAAGTGTCAGTGGATCTTTCCCCATGGTACATAACATATAATCATGTCAGTAAGAAGTGTGTATGTACTTTGGATTCCCAATAACCTAACAATATTTAATCAACGGTTATGTATCCACCAACCCACACACACAAGTACAACATCTTTTTGTTCTTTTTTTAGTAAAAATGATAATACGTACACAAAATTAGGCATGAGTAGGATAACGTGTGAAACATAAAGAACATTTGAGGTAGTAAGGCTTGCAACCTGTACACATCAAGGTGTTACAAAATATTTGAATAGAAATAAACAACTTCCACCCAGTGTAAGTAATTCCAGCTTTCCAACAGCGGAAATAAAATACGAGACTGCCAAGCACATTGCTATAGCACTATCCTCACCCCAGTGTGATCGTTTGAGGAACAATGATGACAGCCTCCCCACACACTTCATTAGAGCAAAAAGACAGCAGGTATACAGATGGCTGACTGAGGACATGTACAGACACAAATTTTACTCCTGCTGTATACACCAACTTCATAGTCCACCGACACTCACCAGGTAAGATTTTCAACAATACAGTAGCACCGATACATCTCTGGAGTAAGTGCTGGGATATATCTCTTAGGTTGCTGTTTAAACACAGATTGTAGGTTAAAAGAAACTGAGTTTGCTACAGTGCATCCTGACAAACACAGTGCTGCTGACCAAACCGCTAATTACGCACTGTGATAAAAGTTCAAAAATTGGAGCTGACCTTTAAAAACGCTATTTAATACATTATACGCAATAAGCTACTAGGGTATTTTTACCCTGCAAAAAAAATCATGACTGACCTGAAGCTGGTGTGTTGCTGATCAGCCAAACACAGATCTGCATGGCTACAAACTACGGTGTAATTTGCTCCTCTACAAATCTGGTGGTCGTGAGAGAAGGAAGATTAAATAGCATTTTTTCTAAAAAGTATAAAATCATGGTTACATTATACAAAATAGAGCAGAGAAA
Organism: Pyxicephalus adspersus; assembly: GCF_032062135.1. Classification (NCBI taxonomy): domain Eukaryota; kingdom Metazoa; phylum Chordata; class Amphibia; order Anura; family Pyxicephalidae; genus Pyxicephalus; species Pyxicephalus adspersus. The sequence goes on along the minus strand of NC_092864.1, from coordinate 54,105,130 downwards.
ACAGACCCAAAAGCCACCCATTACCAGTTGCTATGGGACATAACCACAAAAATATTTTTTTCTAAAACAATCCTAAAAATAAACAGCTTTGCTACTCTTTTACAAGCTAATATTCTAGCAATGTAGAGAATGATTCTATGGACTGTACACCCAATCCCCTGAGGAATATGATCAGCAGTGAACAGACTGACTTATGAAGGACCCTTTACCCCAGCAAAGAATGAGGAGGGGAAGGACTGTGCACAGACAGAGTTGGGTGACAAGGTACTGTCAGAAGTGGATCTGAGAAAGATACAAGAAAATAAAGGCAGACAGAAGGTGAGGGCAAGATAGATAATGAAAAAAACAAATTGTGCCGTGAAGATTAGGGAATAGAGCAAAGTGCAGAAGAATGTGTGGATAGAGTGAAGGGAGGGAGCAAAGTGTTCAGAGATAAACTTCCTCCTAATCACAGAGGAATCAATCAAAGCACAGGATTCTCTCCCCAGTCTATGAGTGATAAGACCCATAGCAGACACACTCTGAATGCCGCTCATTTGCAGCTGTATTGTTGGTGGGAATGAAGCAGGAGATGGGACCATGGGTGGCCTTTGTGCTGGGGGTATCCTGATTCTGTGAGGTGTGGGCCTGATGGACTCTACACTTCCCAGGTCTTTGTTGCAAGATGTCAGAAAAACATCAGCCTGGTACATGAGTGACAAAGGGGGACAGTGCTAGGAAATCTATCGCTGCAATGAATCGCAGCATCATCCAGCAGTCCACTCCTTCAACTCATCCATCATCACCCCGGGGACACAGGGAGGACTAGTGGCCAGACTTGGCCAAAGATAAAGTACACACAGTAGCCAGGACAAGGACAGAGAAGGGCAGGCCCTGGGGACACAGAAAGACAGAGATTGTGATAAAAAAAAAGTCTTCTCTACAAGCGTGTTATCTGATGAGGGTTCTGGGTAATTAATTATAAACTCAATTACCTTACGCTTACTTCAGCACTCTCTATTCATTAAGAGATAAAGCCTGACTGGCTGATAAGTTTCGCTTTCCACACAGCAGAGGGCTCCGAGTCTCTATATAACCTGGAACTTGGCAGACTCAGAAGCTGTGCAATACCAGTGAAGGCGGATGAGATGCCATCAGCAGCACATACATGAAGTCAGACAGACAGGCAATTTAACCCATACTGGATTCAAATTAGACTGACCAATTTGTTAGACCATAAAACAAATCGCAGCAGATAAGCTAATTCCTGACAAATTATCAAGTGGGTGGGGTGGAAAATTTTGTCTTATGGTTCTCTGTGAATTGTAGGGATAAGCTAGCATTGTTTTTACAACCTATAGAGAGTTTGACTTCCATACTAAAGAATTGGTAAAAGGTCACAGCTAAACGTATGCCATGCTAAAGGTATTACCCAACATAGTGAATTTGGTGTGTTTAATTTGCACTGCACTTCATACACACAGCCTCCCAATAACATGAAATGAAAGACGCAAGAAGCATTGACTTTTCTAGAAGTCCTACAAAAGTCCCTTAGTTATGCCCACCCCATGCACAGGCAACCGATGTAAATACAGAATGTCTGATGAACACAATAAACAACTACATCCAGCTATATGCTGCTTATCCTTGGACAAGTTTTGTAAGATACCCTGAGATTTTTTTAATGGATAAGAACTCTGAATAATGTACAGAAGAATAAAATTAACCATTACATTTTAAATAGCAACGTCTGGTTTTATAGGAAGTTTTTATCTGATTGACCATGGTTTTCAGTTATTGCCACCATTACATGACACACAATTACAAGTGTCATAGGAACAAAGAAAAATAGGCTTGATGGATATGCAGCAAATCATGGCCATTCATTGTATATAGATACCATTACTGAGGATGAGGCATAAGACATTTGTCTTATCTCACAATAAAGAGATGATAAATCATTCTTGTGTGCCATTTAGTACATCCTATTTGTCACCATAAAACCTGTCTGTTTACATTTACCAGGCGGCATACATTCTATAAGCATTCCTGGTCACTGCTCTAAAAGGTGTTTGTCGAGTGGCAAGAAAATAGCATCTTGTCCCCAAAAGTCCGACCTCAGTTACTTGCACACGATGCAGCAGGCGGGATTCTAGTGTCCTTCTCGCAGGGAGTCGTGACGGCGGGTCGTTAGTATTCACGGGAATAATTAGGACTGCAGTTAATTTCATTAGAGGCTCCGCTGCTAAATGAAGCAGATTATGAGACACCTTTTTATTACAAGCCGTGAAATTACAGCCTGTCAGCTGCCAATTGCAGAGTAAAACAAATGAATTACAGTGTAAATAACACGGGGAGGAAGGAGGCGTCTGCAGTGTGCCCCTGATGTGGGCAGGTGGAGTCATAAACACCTGAAGCTCTACAGGAGATAGGTTACCTCTCCAGAACACTTAATGAACAGAGACTTGCCCTGTGAACTGCTACATGAGCAACCTGGAATTGTAAGAGCTTAAATCTTTCCACTGCAACAAGTGAAAATAAAATTGCAATTAGAAATCTGATTTAGCCGTTTCAGTGAAAGCACTGAAGTGCTGGCTTTCCAAGTGGGAATCAAAATGATTTATTCACTGTAGGTTTTGTAGAGACATATTTGTGTGGCTCTTCCTCTCCCCTTCAGCCAGTGTGGCTCTGTGCTTGACATGATAATAGCCATTATTACTGGTAATCAGTCATTACAGGGAGGAATGGTCTCTACAGGTGAGGTACTCCGCTCTATTTGCATGATTACATTTACGCCCCTGAGCTCTGCACCTCCATCGTCAGTATGTCATCTGGCAGTGCTGCTTTTAATTTAATTCTTGGGGTGAGCAGAAAATGACCACCAAGCTCTTTAGAAATAAGGACTTTTCGTGTTTTACATTTTTCAGAATGTTCTGAGCAGTTTCCTTTTTTTTTTTTCGTTTTTTTTTTTTTAGAGGGATCTTACAGTCCCCCCAAGTCTTTTTTTTAAACCCAGGGTTGGGATCTGAGATTTCTGGATACACATCATCTTTAAAAAAATGTCAGATCTTATCTTAAATAGGCATGGGATTATTTTTAAATGTAACACTTGCATCATTTAACATTTAACAGTAAATTCCCATTTTAACTTTGCCATGGAACAGAGATGACCAGTGCTTTTGTAAGGTGAAATAATGCTGCCAAGTGTAAGGTGGCAGTGCTAATGTGTTGTAGATTAACAGCAATAAAAAACACAAAGGTGTAAAAATGCCTATATTTGGAGTCAACAGTTCTCTGAAGAAGAAACTGATTTAGGTACAGTCATATATTGGCTTTTGATAAATTATATAAAATTTAATTCAAATTCCTGAAATTGGGGCAGGTTAGGTTTAGAACTGTACTCTGACATCACATGTTTATGATACGATGGCTGTTCTGTCTTACACAACAGATCTTCTCTAATCCCCTAAATTCCTGAATTATTCAAACGCTGCCCGGGTGCCATCCTTAGCAAGATATCAGAAAGATTTATAGAGAGGCTCAGTGGCGGGCACCATTACCCGCAGGGCATGTAAAGACATGTGGGTAATTATAAGCAGGCCAAGTTCCAGAAATGGCACAGTGAAAGGGAGGAAAAAGGAGTCTTGGGACTACAGGGGGTTAATCAGCGCCAAACTCCTGGTCTCCTGTAATTACATAATGAGAAAATAAAGTAAACATGTAATAACTAAATGGGAATAAAAGGCTGTTTGTGGGGTATATTAATAACAGCAGTATGCAATCTTTCTTTCTACTAATACCGCTGTACACCTCCTGTTACAATGAAAGGGCCAGATCACTGTCGTAGTAATCACTTGTCAGAAGCTCAAGGGGCAATTTTAGTGGAAAACTAATGCGGTAAACTCAGATTACAAAGTATTTCAAGCCTCCAGGCTGCAAAGGGATTAATTTTACAGCAATCTGACTGCCGCTAATAATTAATTTCCTGTCTGCATAGAAATGTTCCAGCTATGTGTAGCTCTCTCTACACCTGGGTAAATATTCCCAATATACAAAGGTGCACAATATAGATTCATGATGATCACAACAGACATCACACAAGATAAGAAAATAGTTCTTTTGTACACTAAAATCTGTAATATTTTATAGTTAAAGGATAAAGATGGACAAAGAACATATTGCCATCAGATTGGTCTGACTGCTGAGAGCATAAGAACAAGTTTAAAACAAAACACAAATGATGAATTGTGGAGACAATATTTTAATTCACAACCAATGCACTTCAGCTGGGTACTGCCATGCAGGCTCTAATATATAGTGTTATCCCTGGCAGCATGCAGGGTTCCAGAACTGGGAGCACTGCACCGCTTATCTCACCACCTTGCACCTAACCTGACCCTAGCAATTCATTTATTCTTTAACCTAATACAGAAAGCTAAGACAATCTAAGACTTATCGTAACCATGCCTAAAAGCTTAACCTTTAATATTCACATAACCAGATGTTAAAGCTCAAAAGTAGATTGAAAGCGGAGTACAAAGCTGTATCATATATACAGTGACAACAAGCCATGTGCATGGTAAAAGTTAAACTTCATATCTACGGCAACTGCTATGCAATTGGTAATGTTTATGTACACTTAAAAATTGGAATAAAGGTTTTATTGTCAAACAAATCCAGTTGCCATGGGACCTCCCTTTATTCACCATATGCACCATTTTTTTTTTTAATAAATAAGACCCATCACACGCCCAATTTCTTCTCATATAAAACCTTGCTGGCTGTATAAACCACCATAAGGGACACTGTTGTCACCATGAATGAAGTGCAAACAATTGTACTGACAACTGGGTGGCATTGGAAATTATCTGCACAATCTTCTATTTATCTCTTTGAAAACAAACTTAAATGTCATGTTTCTAAGAAGGCCTTTGTTAAAGATCACACAATATTAACTAAAAGATTAGATTGCATTCTTGGTAACAATAAACTTGTGCGAGGATCTAAACATGAAACACAGAATGATCAGATTTCCTTGGCTGTGGTCATCCTAATACACTTTTGGAGAATTTCTAGAAAGAATAAAGAACAGATGCAGATCTCCCATCATGATAACAGGTGTGGTATTGATATATGTGAACATCTCCTAAATAGATATGGAGGTAAAGAAGTATAAGAAAAGTTGCAGCACCGAAAACACAGCATTTGGGAAATAGTTGCCTGTTAGGGTAACTCTCATCATGCAGTAATCACAGTCTTCCCATGGTCCTCACGAGGCCTTTGCCCTGCAAATCAATTTATTCACATTCCCTACAAAAAGAACCAGCCCGTTACAATGACAAACACACAAAGCTCGTTCGTAATTAGCACTTAATTAGTACCAGGGAACAGATGTTGTTAGAGCTTCAGCAGCTACACAGGTTCTGTAAACAATGCTTATAAATCTAAATGAACGTATTAAGCATGATGCGCCTGTCAGCGGCGCCCAGAATAAATATGGAGGGGAATGAACAGCAATGTGCAGATAAACTGCAGCGCATGTCAAGAGAGCAGTGTGTCTCCCTGCAACATCAGCACCACAATGCAACCTAATGAAAGTAACAAGCCATACCAGAAGATACATGCACAACGCATGTATGAAATGTGCAAGATATCTGATAAAAACAAAGAGTTTGATGCTTTACCAGCAATACCAGGCACTATAATCACTGCCATTATCCTGTATTGGTACATGTAAAGCATCTAGTAGTAGTTAGTCAGATTCAGCTCGACTTGTTCTTGTAAGGTTGACATTTTACAGTTTTCCAAACCACTTCATCAGTGTTACCAGTGCAAAGAAAACCCCAGGGCCAAGGTATTTTCCTACATTGGCAGAACTAATGAAGTGGCTTGGAAAGCTGCAAAATGTCTCCAACATTACATGAACAGTCCAGCTGAATGTAACTATTAGAAATAGAATGACCTGGATAAGTGAGAACTTGTAAAGAACCTAAGGAGAACCGGAACTGTGGAAACATAGCCCAAAAGAGACAGAATGTAGTCATAGATAGCATGTGTTGCCATTTTGAATGTGTGGGTAACACAACAGATGTGTAGAAGCTGTGCATACTATGCTTTTTTTAAAGTGCAACTCACAACAATGCACAGCTATGGGTTGCATTGAAGTGCGCAGATAATCTACATGTTTACGCATGTAAATACATGTAATAATAGAATCACTAAAATGCTATTTTCTGTTTGTCTGTGTGAAGGATAGATTGAGGACCAGGTCTGTGCTTGCTTATGTCAGAGCTGACCCTGTAATGTCTAGTGATAGGATGACGGGTGGGGATAATAATCTAGCAGCAACAGGAGAGGTGCAGAAAGGCATAGATCATAAGAATGAATGAATCTCATGGGACTAGCAGTCAGAATGCCTTAGCTGATCTAACCCTGCCCATAAACAGCTATGAAGCTTTTATGTTCCTAAACATTTGTATGTAATGAAAAAATATCATTATCACTGGATTTTAAAAACATAGCTTGCCGATTAGTCTTCTAAAAAGTTATAGTGAATATCTTGCTTTCAAATTGCCATACACAGCAAAGAAAAAAATAATGTGCATAGGAAGCCACATGTAGAACACTGGAGTTGTTATTTCTCATTTCTGCATGTACTATGGACACAGCTAATATTTTAATCATAATCTGTATGATAAAGTAATGAAAACCATGCTAATTGCTTTTCATACAAAAAATGGTATATTTTAGCTTGATGATACTTCCAGTGGCTGGTCAACCAAATCCATGCAATTTTGTAATATATTTAATACATATACTGCATTATAACCCACTATTAAGGTAGACAAGGAACCTGAAATGTGGGTCAGATAAGAGTTTCTCTTTGCACCAGCATCTGAGAACTGGTAGTGTTTGGTAATGAAATGGAAGCTTTAAGGCCAGGACAAGTCAGTAATATCAACCCAGCAGAAGATAGGTCGAGATCTGCAGGCCTAAACATTGTGTCTGAAGGGTAACCTTGGCATAAAAGTAAGGTTCATATTTAAGGGCTTGAAGGGAAAGCATATAGTAATTTCTGCCAATACATTTAAGTGCAGTATTTACCCTAATTTTTTTTTATATCAGTAATCCGTTTTTTAGGTTACATTTTTACTTGCTTGTTTTTTTAATATTGTAATAATTATACAATGTAGTATTTAGCCACTAGAGGGAGCTGTCAGTGTTAGGACTCTCATTCAATAACTATTGAGATGAAATATCGATAGATAGGGAGTGCAGTTTTTAATTTTGATTTTGCAGATTTTCAGCCTTGCATTATAAGAGAAGCAAAGTGCAACCACTGTGTAGAAAATCCAAAGCAGGATGCACAACCAGATTATGTAGTGTGAAAATGCTTCTGAATACAAATTATACAGAGACAATAGTTTTTGTTTAAAAAAAAAAAAATCAATGTATTACACGTTGATCTAAAAAACTAAAATAACTGCTATATTAAAATAGTTCATTTTAGGTTATAATAAAGGCTACATTTTTTGTTAGGTTCATAGTGAGCGGTCGGATGCTGATTTTAGGGCTGAAGTGGGGTATGGCTCATGTGAGAGAAGGTTTAAGTGATAAGGTCATCCTAATGCTGACCATGTATTAACTTGGAAACTGGAAAAGGAGGAAGCCATGACTGACAGATTACTGTTGTTGAATGCCAATAGAAAATAAAAATTGTCCATACATCGATGCTAAAAGATTCAATGTCCTGGAAGGCTGAAAATGTTTGAAGCAAAAAATATTTATGCTTGGTTTTCTGGGAAAAAACTAAAAGATCACAAATGGGGCAATGGACAATTTCACATGATTTTATTAACAGAGAAACGCAATGAATTTTCTCCACTTTGAGCTGTGGAGCAGCTTAACATAGGTATAAGAATCCCACAACTGTACAGCGTGCTACCCATGTATATCTTATACAATATATTCTGACCATGCTAATTTATTGTGAATCCCTTGATGTAGTTCCTAGCACTGTCCCTGCCATCCTTCAGAGGGTAGGGGTATCCCACCTATCCATAATGTTTCTTAATATAATCAAAGTGATATCTAGATATAACAGATGGAGTGCAGAATAAAGTGCAGAGATCCTGGGCTATGTACACACATCAGATAATTTGCGTCCGATAATCGGCCACGGGCTATCAGACAAGAATCTGACGTGTGTGCAGGGCTAGTCGTTCATGGATCTGTCCTGGCAGGTCCACGGGTGACAAACAATCGTAAAAGGAAGTGAAGGGGAGCAAGCGCAGCGGGGTGCCGCTTCGCCGCTCTCCCCCCTCCATGGAGCAGAACGGCGATATATGTACAGCACTCATTCAGTCTTTTGTTGTTGGAAAGGATTGTGAAAGATCTTTTACAAGGATATTTTTTGAACATGTGTACGTAGCCTTACCACCAGAAGCTTCTGAGAGTCTATGAAATAGTTAGGAGACATGGATGCCCAAGGACTGAAAATTCGTTTTGGCAGAAAAATCTCATACTAAACTGAATAAATAATATAAAAGTTTAGACATTTTAAAATTTACCTATTGCAGACAAAGTGCCATGTAGGCTGTGGAATGACTGCAGCTCTTTGTACATATAGCAATATTTGGTCTGATTTTATATAGGATATGAGCAGAAGTGTAGGCATAGTTGCAGCGTCAATGATTACTCGCATTTTAATCATTATCTATAATGGGTAAACAACATTTATAAATGACCACTACAATGTTTCCAATAACAAGCTGTTGACACTGCCTGAAACCTCCTACTCGTTACTTGGACACCTCTTAATTCTAGCTGGTAACGACTCTTATGTCACAAAATCTTCATTAAATGTTATTATTTAGCCATTATAAGCTTCTTCTGCCCACAAGCTGCAAACATGGTCCGGCGTATGCCCACTATCGGGTAGGGAAGATGGACACCATAGTAGTACCAAGATGATCAGGAGCTGCATAAGACAAATTGACCTAATTACATTTTACTCTTTTATGACCAATTCCGGTCATTTCACATCTTTGTCAACAGAACAAATGCTGCCATTTTGTGGTGTGCAAAAAAAAAAAAAAAAAAATAATAATTTTCTAATAATTTTATAAGCGCTGGGGTCAGATTTGCCCCTCGTAAGATAGCTCATAGCTTAAAATCGAAATATTAATGCATATTTAATTTTAAATTACAATTTAAAGGAATACTACTTTAAAAATGTTGCTACATGTTCTAAATACCCAGCACTTGTTATTCCATATGTGTTTATTAGATAAATATGCACATTTACCTATGCAGGGGTTAGTTTATGATCAGCGGCCTTGCATTAGGAAAGTGACCATAGTAAGTAAGCTGGTGATCATTCAGTGGAAGTACGCTGGCAGATTTTCTACACACAGTTAAATAGACTTGTGATCAGCCAGGTCATCCCTGATCAATACAACTGTAACAGATGCCTGTCCTTTGTCACGGGACGCAGAGCACTGAAAAAAACAAAGCATATCACTATTTATGTAAACTCTAGAATAGAGCTGTTATACGTGCAAGTCAGGTGTTTAATAGCACCATGAAAAATATTCAGTGTATTTTTATATAAAATTACTATAAATGCATACATAAGTCTTTATATTTAAACACTTTTCTTTTAATGTAATCTTCCTTTTTCCTCAAACATCAGTTTAAAAAATGCATTGTTGCCACACATTAGGGCTGTACTGTTGTCCAGTGCCAGTTCTCCTCTGGTATAAATGACATTCAGAGTCCTTTAGCTCACTTCTGGTGAGATTAGGGAGTCAGGGACACACCCTTGGGGAGGCTTATTTTGGCCTGGGTTAAAAAAAAAGCCCAATTTTCCAGATAATTGTGAAGATGGCATACCATCTTCAGCATTCTCTGCTGCAGCAACTGACCACTAAGGCACTGGAGAAGAGGTAGAATTGTGGGTTGTAAAACCAACCAGAAGACAGCAAGTAAAAGGGTATTTATACTAAAAACTGAGGTAAAGACAAAATCATGGAAAACCTACAAGATGGGCTGCTTCGTAAACAAAATATGCCTGCTGTGCCAATGGATAAGCCATTCCCAGACACCACTAGAGGGCGCTCTAGTGAGACAAGAGATGCCCACAAATTTGAACCATTGAAGTCCAGTAAAGCTCTTGGGAGAGCTGAAAGGGAAAAAAAAACCTTGCTTGATGCATGCTGAATGAAATAAAGGAATATATATATACCACAGTCTTTGCAAGGGCCTAAAAGGCTGGGACACACTAAGGCAAACATTTAGGGGGTAACTACCTTCCCTTTCCATTATTTTAATAAATGTATGCAAAGTGTGTAAACCTGTGTTCCCAACTATAGTCTGTGGATTGTACAGCGAAAAGATCTCAGTAAAGCTGTGTACACACTTCCAATTTTTGTCGTTGGAAAGGATCTTTCACGATCCTTTCCAACGACAAGGGAGTGCACGATGCATGAACGATGCTGTACATACAGCACCGTTCATGCTCTATGGAGAGGGGAGGGGGAGAGCGACGGAGCGGCACCCTGCTGCGCGCTCTCCCCTTCCCTTTCATTAGGATTGGCTGTCGTCCATCGTCCGTGGATCCGGCAGGTCGGTCGTCCGGACGATGGACGACACCGACTGTACACACGGCAGATTTTCGCCCGATAATTGGCCGATGCCGATTATCGGGCGATAAAAATCTGACGTGTGTACGTAGCTTAAGTGATTTGTCCTGCACAACCAAGATCATTTAGAGGGTTAGTCTACCAAATATTGATATTTTAGCTATAGGTGGTGTCTCCTTTTCATCATGTGTTGGTTTTCCTAAATCTTTTGGCCATTCCAATAGCAAGGTTTTTCCATTTTCCATTTTCTTCCAATATTTAATAAAACTACTACCAGAAACGTTATCATAGCAACAGAAGGTGTTCCGACCTGAAAACTTAGGTACAGGGATCTGGTTAACCTAGTCTCTTATGATAGCAAAATCTAATCTATGGTCTTGCCACATTTTTCTTAAAATCAAGTGACCCTGTTAAATAAAATGAGCCTTTAATGAGACAAAAACGATAAACTGATCAACATCTCTTCTTTCAATTAATCCAGCGTTGTAAAATAATAAAGGTACAATTTGCTTTGTTTTGATGGGTAACAGCTCATCATTGCACCTTGTAAGATTTTAATAAGTAAGTGTAAATGTTCATTATTTTATTTAGCTTATACAAACAAAGCATCTAGCACCCACTCCACAAAACAAGCTGTGAAGCAAAGCGCAGGAAAATACACACACATACTGCATCTAGCTCCCCGCACACACAAACACACATTGCATCCAGCTCACATCCCCACATTGTTCCTATCATTACATCTAATTGGTAAACATGATTGTGGAGCTGGGAGAACAGACACTTAACGAAAAGCAACAAAAAGGGAAAAAATGAAGTGAGAGAGAGTGTGCAGACCCCAGGGAATTACCAAATCAATTAACAACTAATTCAGGATGTAATTTCCGGATTGCCTCTTAGCACAAAACTGTATCTTTAATTTCTCAAGCAATAAGCATCATCCAGAGAGAGGGCTCTAACACACACTGACGCTTCAAATGAGTTTACAAGTATCTCTTTTTGATTGGCTATATAACATTATTTTCTTCACAGTTCGTTGACACTGCTGCCGAGTGCTTGGAAAGATTTAATTATACTGGTACAATCGTTAGCAGCTTTCAGTCCCATCCACAAGGACTCGTAATGAGTCTCTGTGACTCAACCAACGCTGGGTGACCAAATTATATGCGGCAAAGTGATACAATTCCGCTCCTAATGGGAAACTGTTTATGGGCCCCATTTAATAAAGATTTGTCCCAGAGGCTCTGGCGCGAGGCGCTGGAAAGAGACGTACAAACTTCTGACCAGAGATCTGATCTATCTCCTGTGACAGCAGGCGGGGAGCGGAGGTCTGTGTAGGGTCCTGTATCACGGGTTTAAAGTGGAGCTGTCACAAAGTACAATCGCTCAACAATAATAATTCAGCTTGGAACAATTTTCTCAGCAGTTGTGTAGATTTATAGGCTCCCTATATCACTGGATTACAATGTCACATATGATTGTAGATAGCAACACACGTAGGGATTCAGCTTCTGCAAAGATTAAAAGCATGCTGCCGTTTTTGACATCCTTTAGGAGTATGTAATAACACCTGTAAACCCAGCACACAGGAAGGCATGGTACTATTTAGGTTCTACATTGCTGAGAAGAACAATTAGGTGACATATGACAAAAACCCTGCAATGCAGTGATGAAATGGAAGAACTGGTCACTAAGTGGCATGAACGTGTGGATTGCAAGCTCTGTGATCAAACGCACCATAGAAAATGTCCACAGCATCGCAGGGCATCTGTGGTGGTGAGTGGACACAAACATTAACACCCTGGCAGCGGATACCCCTTGAGCCCCCTCGCATCTGCCAGCATGGATCTGCATGTCACCTTCCTTGTCTCATTTGTACCTCATTAACTGCCTCTGACTTAACAAGATTTATGCAAATGGCACCAGAGGAGCCTCTGCCTCCCATTGCAATCAAGCGTTTTGTATGTACGGCACTCTGCAGCCAAAAGAAGAGCAATATGGGAGAGGAGTGAGGCGCTAATACAAATATTGCACTCATAATACATTGTATGTGTGCCCAATTCCAGGTGCATTAAATATGTATTTATATATGAAGAAAGTCATGCAATTACAGAGAATAAAAATAAGTTACACGTGCTTAGTGGAGCAGTGTTACATTTAATCTACATTGGAAAACTGATGCTCTGAATTTAACTGGTTGCTAAAGGCAACACCTCATCTGTGTTTGGTTTTTCCTAAACGATTGCATTATTGTTGCATATATGGAAAGGGTTTAGTGATGTGCTTAGGCTGCACCCCAACAATTACACAGAGCTAATTGTCACAGTCATTTAATATAGGAATCATTAAAAAAACATGGCTGTGTACTCAACAGGGTCCATTTTTAAAGCAGAGAATCTGACATTCACAGAAACATTCCATGGTGGGGAATTTTCCAGGTCCATATGTTTCAATGTCAGTAATTGATTCTCTATCAGGTAATTCAGGGAATGTTGAAATCACTGCTTTTAAAATGGAGCTCAGCAGGGTTTGCTCTATTTATACATTCTGTCAGTATTTGGCACCCTTAGATAATGGTTCTTACCAACTTATATACTTGGAGAGCTTTTGGGGAAATATGGAATGTTTGGGTACTCAATGGTCATCTTCACAGCAGCATAAACCTATTCAAAACGTAAAACTATTGTAGAACCCTTAAAGACTCCCTGATGTCTGTGGAGGCAGAAATCACAAGTTGTATATGTGTTCCCAGACTCGTTATATGGCTCTTGCACGCAATCTGGATTCACACCAAAGCATTTCTTCCTCGTTAGGCTACTAACGGCCTCTTATGGGCTAACGTTTCCAAGCCGCAGCTCCTGCTGACTCTACCTCGCCCCCCTTTTCCCTGAGCGTCACCAGAAAGGATTAATTAAGCCCGTTCATTAGGGCTGTAAACGCTCACTCGGGTAATGGAGGCCTAAATGAAACTGAACCTAATCAAAAGGTACAAGTACTTCATTAGCAAATTACAAACAGGGTCTTGCAGCTGACACGTTCAGTGTGGCTAATTGCCCATCGGCCTTCAGAGGGGGGCTTAGATTACCAGCCAAATCAAGCCCGTACGTGGTTATCAGAGGGGGGCTCCCAATCCCCCAGCAGACAGGCGCAGAGAGGCCCAATCAAAGCATTCTGCACAAAGGCGTCACTTTGAAGCTGCCTGGGCCTGGCTGCCTCCCCCTGAACAGCTCACTTCATTAGGGCCTGTTGTCACATGGCAGATCCCCTCCCCCTCTCACACCACCTCTTTATCCTAATGATCCCATTTTAATGTGCGCAGGATTCGTGCCTAATTGATGTCAAGTGAGCAACTCTTCCACATTCAGGGAGGGGGGCATCAAACGCAGTGCAGAGAGCGGGGGGCTTGGAGACGAGACCCCGAGCGTGGGCTCCTCTAATTACACACTGGAGCCTGGCGGAGGGAGGCGGAGGCAGGGAGGAAGCTTACCTGTTTAATTGGTATTGCTCGCCCGCTGCCGATGCTGTCTGCTCTGCTCTCTAGACCTTTCTTATCTTTGTCTGGGTCGCTCCCTTTTCGAGACTGAAAAGCAAAAGTTCACATCCCGTTAAAACCTCCACAAACACAGAGCGTCCGCTCTCCAGGCGCGCCTCCCGCCCCCCGCCACAGCAGTCTGCTTCATTTAATCTGCTGTGGACACAGAAATTAGAACAGCAAGGTTAGATTGCAAGCTCCTGCAGAAAAATAATGTCTTACCGTCAGACTGCTCCTCAGTCAGCAGACTATTAATACACCTTTTACTGAATACCTAGAATAATCCATTCATTAGATGTTGTATGCTGATTCACACGCTTCCAGGTAATTTACTCTAATTATTTTTTTTAAAAAGGACCGAATGCTGGAACCCATTACTCTGCAGCAAGGGTAAAACTGAATGTTACCATGGATAGAAAACCCAATCCGCTTAATGTTGGCTGCATGGGGTAGTATGTCTATGTAAACCAACTCACAAATCCAAAAACCCCAATCAAGCCTATCACTGTCAGGGGGAACAAAATGATTGGTTGGATGGGTTTTCTCACAGCGACATAAGAGATCAACCTGGGTATTAGCTTCTATATTCTCGATCTGGGTATTAGCTTCTATATTCTACCATGTACGACAGCTAAAGAGCAATGGGTTCCTATAGGTACTACCTTCAATTGTAAAAGATGGAATCTACATGCTATGACCAAAACCAGTATAAAGATATATTTCTTAGAGCACACTACACAGACAGAGTAGCTGGGCAGATTTCAAGAGCCAAGCTGCACATATAGGATGCCTAAGTATACACACATTTGAGATACATTTACCATGCACACCTAAGAATTTGCATGGAGGAATAAAACAATTAGTTTGTGATTTGCTGTAATGCTGGATTTTAAAAGTCTGTCTGTGTGCAAGCCATAAGCCATGTCTGCAGCTCTCATTCATAACCCCTTGTGATCTGTAGCCATTTTGAAGCCCTAGGTACAGATGAGTTTGTACACAGGCTATTATTGACCATTTGGATCAGTTTGATAATTAAATTCAACTCCAAAATCTCAAGATGGTGCATACATTGGAGAAAAAGTAGTTGTAAATGGACAACAATTTGATGCTCTTTCTTTCAGATGATTCTTTGGTATAGCTACAGCCAGTATTGCCAATGCCAATGATAGAAGACTTGGGTGCAGCTAGGGAACAAATCCATAGTTTGGGTGGGTATTGCTTGTAACTTTGCTTCCATAGGTGTGTGGTGTCAGTTTTAGTTGTCTGTCCCTAGAGATAATAAAGATGCATTAGTAAAACTAATGGATACACTAAAATGACCTTCAATGTAGCAATTAGATTAGACTTTTTCTACAACCCTCCTGGACAACTCTTCTCATCCTCTAACCTCATGGAAGTACCATACAGGATTTGGGAGAGCCAAAACACTACTCCGTTCAGTGTGTTATCAGCATACAACACATACCGCATACAGATTTGGTTTGGGAATAAATCAGGAACTTTTACTTTAATTGCACTTTCTTTAATCTGGCATATATGCAAAACAGCATAGAAGGTTTGTTAAATTCTGCTGAAAAAGCGCTGATGCTGAAGAACACAGGGTGTTTATTATTTGCTGAAGTTAGAAAAATAAATACATCATTATGATTGCATCGACGTGTCACCTACACACAGGGGAGACAGCCATTTTGCCAGATGAACCAATATGCATGACAGAGAAGCCTATCAATTTACTAGAGAAATAGTGACATCACTGATCATGGAGGCACAAGACACAAAGGGGCTTATTCAGTATGGCACAACAAAGGGCAGTGATGATATGTAAAAAACAAAACCCATAACAAGCAGAGAAGAACCATTTTTCTATGACCTTAATTTTAATTAAATGGGAATTGACTGGTTGCTATGGGTTACTACATTCCAGGTATTGATCTAACAATGTGTTATATTATAGAAGTGTTTTTATATTATATAAGGTTTAAATTATAGAGCTGAAGGAATTTCTTTTAATAAGAATACATGTTCTAAAGAAAACTGTCCAAAAAGGCAGTCCTCTCGAGAGAGATTTTCTACTACTTCACCTTGTGTCTCTGGGATAGGAATTGAAGAGAAATCTCTCCAATTGAAAAGATGACAAAGAATAGACAAATAAGTTTTGTACCACTTTCCTGCACCTTGTAACTTCACCTACTGCTGGTGGTTAATGGTACATCTTCTGCCTATGTGTGTTCATGCAAGAATCAGTGCGTCTATTCTGCTAGAATCGCTCTCATTGTCACTTTTTGTGAGATGAAATTATAGCACATTGGCGTCTTGGGTAAACTAACAATGCCATGATCCCCAACACAGTAGGGATTAACAAAGACCAACTTGTTTCATGTCCAGCCTGGGTGGTAGCCATAGCTTCTTCTATAGAAACAGTAGAGTGAGCGTAGCCACTCTGGGACAGGAAAAATATTATTTGCAGTATCACCTGGTGATAATAAGAACTGGTGAGTGCCAATATATTAGATTTTTATTGGGTTTAAATATGCTGCAGAACTAAGCCTCAATTCTGTATTTTGTTCAGCAAGATAACATTTGAGAATAAATATATTTGGTGCCCTAGTGATCAATATTAATGGAATGGAAGTATATTAGAGATTCAACAGTTCTTCAACAGTTATTCTACACAACTGGAAGTAACCTTGTTTAAAATTGAGGTTTAAAGAGCAACTCTGCTCAAAATATACTGTCTGTTTTGGGTGGGCAATAATCTGTTACTGGTCTTATACCTCTAACAAGCGACAGAATGACTTAGCTGGCTGTTATTAGGAAAAAATAGCTCTAAGTGCTGTGTGACCAGTATCTGCCAGCCTCACTTCTCTCCTCCATCTTCCATTACATAAGAGGAATATTCTACCAAGGAATTGGTTCCAGGTCAAAGAGGTCCTGCCAGATGATCCACCTATGTGAGAGTAGCTGGGTCCTGCATGCACCATTTTCACCATCTAATGGAAACTTCATGAACACAGTGCAACACTGTTGCCAAACTACTGGCAATAGTGAAGACCTGTTGGTGATTCAATCTCTGTCCTCTGCACCCACTACAGAGCTATTTTGTGAGAGAAAATTTTTATATATAAACACATACACCTTATGCTGTGCTCTTTTTTAATTATATATTTCTTTTTGGAGTTATACGTTTTTACGCTATCTATACAAAGAGGTAATGGTTTGTATTAGACCCCTGGAGAAGCCTCCTTTCATCCAATGTGTACATACATATTTAAATCACAATGCTCAATCTTACTGCCCCTCTCTACATAAGTGTCAACTCACATCTATTTAATGAACAGATTATCTACGGCCAATAATTTGTAAAGTGGGTTTTCAGTGGAGAATTGTTTTAAACCCTACATTTTTTTTAACACAGACTATCTTTCTATTTTGGTAAAAATGTCTTACATCAACTATGCCAACCTTTAGGCTGCTACAGCAAAAAAACACAATTATTTAAAGATGTTAAAATTGGTTTAAATTTTTATTGTCCTAGACCTTCAATTCCAATGCTTAGTGAAAAGAAAAACAAAGCTAGGCTCTGTCATTCTAAATCTCCCTAAGCCTATGGAATAAAAATGCCTTGATCTCTCCTGCCACCTGGTGGAAATAAGAAGAAATAAAGCAACAGATTAAGGCTGAGCACACATAGGCGATTTTAGTACAATCACGCCATAAAAATCGGTCGTGATTGCCTGTGGTTAATCACAAGGGGTTGCTAGAATTAGCACTGCACTATCATTAGCAAAGAAGCCTTGGTATGTTCTACACTCACACATTTTTGCATATGCATGGAGATCGCAAGCAATAAATTATGAGGCTATCATGGATAATGAACACACTATTTTTAATTGGCCATATGTGTCCAGCCTTAGGGACTTTACACACAAGTGCATTGCAGTGAGGCATAGAATGCATGGTAATAAACGTAAAAAGTGCAGTGCCATTCTTTTTAAAATGCCCCATCACAAATGCATCTTAACAGCACAATACACAGGTACTGCACTGATAAAATTGTGAACGTCCATGTATGTTGGTGGCCATTTAAAATAAGTGAGCTGTTTAATGCAAAGCGCATTAATGAGCAAACACCACACGTTAAACATAATTGTGTGAATTACCATATGGCATAGTATAAACGGGCCCTTAACTTCAAAGTTTCAGTAGGAAAAGTGTTTGAATTGATAAGTTAGGTCCTGCTTTTTAAATACAGATGAAAGGATCAGCTCAAATACTGGCAAAATGGCAGTCTCTGCTGCGTTATTCACAGAATCATCAGAGATCAGGGGTAGAAGGAAACACACACTGAGCTGAACTCACCGTGAACAGGTTTGATCTTCGCTTGGACTGTTTGCGCACTGGAGTTGGGGTACTGGCAGTAGGAGGCACGTCAATCCTCAGCTCTTTCTGGCTTGTGCTGGGAGTGGATGGAACGGATGAAGAATAGTCACTTAGACTGCCTCCTCCATTACTTGTCTGTAAACAAAGGACATAGAAAAATGTTACACTGTTGTGCATGAATCAAAGGGCACATCATTATTTTAAATATTTGATAAACAGCTGGTGAATCTCTTACACTAAAGTCTGTTTCAATAGATGATATTGGGGGAAAAAATTAGGTCCAAGCAAGTAAAAACCTGAACTAGAGGCTTGTATATACTAACTTTCATCTTAGTGTCCCTTTAGCATTTCTTTATTCAGATATTTGCAATAACTCAATACAAAACAACTCTGTGGTAGAGATCTGTCACTTCTGATCACTTAACTTGGGCAAGGTGATCCTGCATGCATTCATCCTGTAGTATTCCGACGGCCTGTGGTGGCTAGGCCTGCTCGGTACTTTTCACGGTTATATTTTCTGAACAAGCTACCTTTAGCCCAGTAATTATGCCATTGTTGGTTTACAAGGTAATATCTGGATTTGCAAAGGCTTTATTTAGGGGTACACAAAGCAAATTTAATGTGCCTATCTAAAAAGAGATGAAAGGTTTTTGTATTGGAGTTCAGCTTTAAAACTTTCATGTCTCAACTGTGTTGCGTATAAGCTAAAAGCAGATTGATTTAGAAATCCACCACTGTTCACTCCTAAATATGTAAACACATTTCAGGGACTCTCAACCAGCATCTGAGCAGAGGGCTTAAGCCCTGGCAACTGTCGTAAAACAACACTGGCTTATTTAACAGTTTCCTTCCCTTATACTGGGGCAAAGGAATTGGAATCTATCAGATTTTTACTGATATATTTAGGCCCCATTAGACAGATTTTCCCTTAACTTAATGTCTCATTGACAACAGTATTATATGTCAAGTGAAATCTACAAGTCAGGTGAAATCTATAACTGCACCATAGAGAAAAAACAATTGCATTGACATTTATTGTTAGACAAGGAAAGCAATTTCCCTCATAAAAATGCACAGCTTCCTGTTGGTCTAGCTGGAGCAGTGTTTCTCAACTGGAGGTTGCGAAGAGTTGAAAAAGCAATGAGCCTCTCGGGTTGATTTAACCAGCACCAATCATCTTTTTGCCTATCTGTAAGGGTGACATTCATTCTACTGGCCAGCAATGCAGGTTGCATTCTTTCCACTTACTACCAAGCTAATGTACTGTGAGCCAAGAATATAGAAAAATGCAACGGTTCCCCTGAAGACATGAAAGTTCACAGATATATACAGTTTGGCTGTTTGCAGCTGGATCAGGTGAAAAACTCATTTTTATGGGTCAAGCAAATGCCTGCCTATACATTTGAAGTGGGAGACGTGATAGTTTGAAAATAATTTCATTGCACCATTGGTAAAACTGTGGTGTTGGAGGAAGTCCGGCCACACCCTAAACACCAACACCCTAAACTTTGGTACAGTCTTAGCTGGAAAGCCACTTATTATCTAGTCATGTAAGAAAAATGTATGGTGCAGCAGCAGCTAGAAGGATATTTCATCCATATGGTTTATAAAGAACCTACCTGGCTGATATGTACAGCTGACACCTGCGCTGAGCACACAGATGTGTGGCTGGGGGAGTTTGGCAGAGACTTGCAGGGTCCAATGGAAAGCTGTTGCTTCTTCCGGGTTGCCACGATCTTCTGGGCCACTGAAAACAAAACAGAACAAAAATGCTGAGTCAGATGAAAAGAGAAAGCACATGAAATAGTGAGGAAAACCAATACAAAGGAGAGACTGGGACAGAAGAAAAAAAACAAAAAATGTACACACGAAATTATTAAAGGGATGAAAGAGTGTTAATACATTTTGCACACACAATATTATGTTCTTTTATTGTACTGCCGGCCAAGTTTAAAAACACAAGACTCCACCACCCAACAACACATACCAAATCACTCTGATACCTAAAACAAAAGCTGTATAGCTTATTTTAAATGATCATTATAATAATTATAATATTGTAAAAGAAACAGCGCAGATTCATTTCTCTCCAGAGCCATTCTATGCAATTATCTTTTCAACTCATTATTTAACAGAAAGTAAATTAATTGGTTAAAATGTCAATATTTTAAAATAGCACATGCTGAAGAAAGCGATGTAAAAGGACACCAGCATCTGTGGATGCTCACAATCCTGTGAACGGAGCCATATATACACATACATAGATTTTACACAAAACCTGACACATTGCGGTATGGGTGAGATGAGCACGTACCTTTGATTCTGACATTAAACACTTCTGGATTTGGAGAGGAGAACCCCCCAACACCCCCCGCCCCCCAATGCCCCTTAAGCTCTGCTCGGCCAGAGCAATGAATCCTACATTAGCCATAAAACATCCCCCCCCTCCCAAAACCTGACACTGTCTCCTGGCCTCCCTCCCTTTCTCGCAACATTAAAACAAATTTATCTTCATTTATGTCGCAATTACCTCTCCGGGTTGTTAATTTGCTGGAAATGGAGCTATTCTTTAATTGCTCCTATTAATGGGGGGATTTAAATGTGCTTGTAATAAGCTGTTACCTTCAAAACGGGACAAAGTCACCCACGACGTATCAATAGAGAACACAATTCTCTCTGGGACTGGGGCAATCTTTGCAACCCCTCCCAAAAAGAAAAAGAAAAAAAAAGAAGAAGGCTTCATGCCTGTCCTTCTAGGATACATATAGGGTACAACATAATATTGATTTAAAGCACGCCAAATATAATGCTAAAAGCTGTGAAGCGTGCCAGCCACCAACAATCAGATGCATTGTGAGGTTAACCAATATATCAAAACACAAAACAATTCCTATTAAACCATTCTAAAGGAAAAAAATGTGTGTATATATATATACATACACATATGCATGTAGAGACTCCGTGCTAGTACAGAGATATCCGCATCACTTGATCCTAGCACTGTCATCTTCACTTCCAGTGAAGTGTTAATTTACAATACAATTATATTAAAAAATTGTAAGCTGCCTTTTCTCAGAGTGATTCTGCTGCTAAACGTCTGTTTCCAGGGGACAGATCGTGGAAATGAAGCTTAGCTTGCACAAGAGATTTATAGCGGGAGAATAAAGTCCTCCTACCCCTGATCTGGAGAGCTGATCCTAATGGTCCTACGTTTATGGATTTATAAGACACTTAATGGCAAATTGTAGCAAAATAGAAGCCGAGTCAGCTGGAGACAGAGTGTCATACAAATATGCAATTAATATACTAGCTACATATCCAGGCAAGTTTTTCCTTTAGAATATTTTAGATATATATGAATGTGTAAATGTATATATACATATTCATGGGTGTGTTGTCCAAAATGTAGCAATACAAATTTTGCTGACTAATATATGATTCTCTGCAGACAGACAAATCTGTATTCAGACTTTAAAGGATTTAGGGGTTTTACAAAAGTGATTGGCCAATTCCATTTATCTACATAACTATTCCTGTAATGTCTGTAAATTAAAGTGTACTGTACTATTTACAAATCAATGGAAACAGCATATGGTTAATATATCACATAAGGTCACATTATCTTAGTTAGGTAAACAGTAAAACTTCCTTATATTTACTATACAAGGCATATTGCATTGAGTGTCCTTTGCAGGGTAAACACAAAACAGAAAAGCCTTTCTCAATCAAGGTTTCACTGTGATACTGTAGTAATGATATTTCATTGTGCCCATTACTGCCATTGTATTCCCTACCATAATAATAATAATTGTTCAACAAAGAAAAAGCAGCTCTTCTGCCATGAAGTTTTTACCAACTGGTAAACTGTTGGCTATAGACAGTGGGCCAAGTTCAGTGATCTCCCCAGCCCGTTTTAGCCGGGCGCACCACCCAGCACTTTTCAGTAACCACCCGACTGTTTTTGGGTGGTTACTGAAGAGTTGGGTCACAATACAGAGGCTGCCACCATCCTAGAGCTTCTTCCCACCAGACTTAACAAAATTTCTGCATTAAATGCTGAAGTTACCCTGAAGAGTGATGTAAAGGATAGACAGACTGGGATTCTAGCTGCGGGTGAATGTCAGGCTAATTGACCCTGGCTGCATGAAATAAGTGGGCATGGTGGATAAGTTACAATGGCAAACCATTAGTGGAACTAAGTTGTGCTATACAATGACACCTTGCACTGCTCTATCCACCTGCGGATTCATACACCACATGTAAGGAGAGGGGCATTTCCCGCCTAATAATCAATTGGGAAGGGGGCTTCTCCACTAACTACTAACGTGAGTGATCATTGTTCATCGCCTGCTTTTTCAACATTCTTATTTTTGAATAATCTTAATTTCATGATTAAACAAAAAAGAAAGGTTTGTTAAAATGATTCACATTGGCTGTCAAATAGGCTCAGTATACCAAAATCTTTATTAATTTACTGTAATTTGTGGCCAAATATGCAACCTACTTGTCACACTATGTACAAAATCTGTAGGTTTTTTCTGTGTGAATGATCAGCTTAAGGTACAGAGCTATTTAGCCAAGCTATACAGACCCAGATTAAAAGGAAATTCAGAATTTCATATGGGGATTCCTGTTATTACAGCATTGGGTTATATTTCTAAAGTATTCTATATACATTGACCTATATAGCTCAGAGCACATGACAGCCTATAACTGTTAAATTATTAGTAAGATTGCTATATACAAAAAAATGTATGGGAATATTCTATCCATATGTAGCAACCCTATCTATCTTCTCTGTCTATATTAAAAATTCTCAAATTGACTGCTGTTCTTTAGCCAGGACATGCTGAGAATTGCTGCTCCTAAGCAGCTAGAAGGGTGCCTGGCGGCTGCTCCAGTCCTCTTCTTCCCTGTTCACAGTAAGAGACACTTAGCAAGATTCCAAGGCTGAAAGTTTGCACTGTGGTGTCTCCTGTGAAAGCAGACAGAAGCCTTCTCATCAAAACATGGTTGGAATATTTATAGGTTTCGGATTATGCCAGATTCGCCATTAACATCTTGTTTTGAAGCTTCATTTTGCAGCTCACTCACCCTTGCACAGCTCAAAGCTCATCCAGACAGACAAGGAATGCTCGGAGGGCACATTAATATACCTCAAAGGTTACAAGACATGGCCTGCTAGCTCCTGCCTACTTATTTCATGGGTTATTACCAAGCTCAGCATATCCATGTATAATCAATTGTGGTACAATAGCACCATCAGCTGTACATTACAGGAACTGCAATACAATGTAAAAAGGACCATAGTATACAATGTTTTTAACCTTTTGCAGCATTGCAAAGATGAAGTAAAACAAATAGTAATACTACAAACTCAGTGTTCTGCTGTTTGGAGTAATATGATCATCCATCAATTACTAAAACGCACAGGTGCTTACTTTTGTAAATAAATACTATTTTTTTGTTCAGATCAGTAAAGTTTAACCACTGGAATCACTTTAGGTTCTTAATGAGGTAAATATTACCAGTCCAATTACATGGGCTTTAG
Organism: Pyxicephalus adspersus; assembly: GCF_032062135.1. NCBI lineage: Eukaryota > Metazoa > Chordata > Amphibia > Anura > Pyxicephalidae > Pyxicephalus > Pyxicephalus adspersus. The sequence goes on along the minus strand of NC_092864.1, from coordinate 54,081,045 downwards.
CAACCCTAATCTTTGACAGCACAGTATCTTCCAAAGTGATAACAATCCATAATCAAAGGCAAGAAATAGGAGGATGAAACAAAAGCCAGCAATCACAGCCAGGTCATCTGCCACAGAAAAGAATAATATGTATACCGTTTTTTAAGAATTATGTTATGACATTGATTATGTTAAATGCTGGCCATTTGGAATAAAGTCAGGAGTGTTCTTTCTGCTGACCAGTTACCCGAAAATGTGCCTTTTGCCTAAAATCCCTGTCCAATTCCTTCAGCCTCAAAGCTGTGCAGGGTGATCAAAAACACTGCTGCCTGAAACTGCTAGATTTCCTAGATTTGGTTAGAACTGTGTTGCTCAGTGATTTTCTTGCCGTAGAAAGGATGAATCTGGAGACATGCAGTGCAAGGAACTACCTGCTTCTGGTATAATCTAAAAGTGAATTTGGACTTTTTGAACCCTTGTTGCTTCTGGGATAATACCCCACCGTTCATCAAGGGGGAAGGAGAAGGGGGCTCAGATAGAGTGAAGCAAAAATGCTTTTCTACGAATAAAGCCAAATCCACACTGAGACACAGCGTACAACCAGGTGTGCTAAATCAGTAAGGAGTAAAAGATCGGCTGTTCTGATTGCCTTTTTTGGGGGCACAACCACCACAGATCAGGTTCCCTTAACGAAAGAGAAACAGAGTGGAGTGTGACAGCAGAAAGCAGAAATAATAGAGCAGTGTACCTCCACCTATAAACTGAAAACAATGCATAAAATAATATCAAACAAAGTGAAAGTATATGAAATTAGACCTACTATAGGCTCTGTAAAACCTACAATATGCTAAAGGAGATGTCCCAGTCACACAGCAGTGACAGCAACCAAAACATTAATAGTATTGTCCAAAGTATGATATGGGTACAAACAATAATGCATCCCAGAAGCTTTCATGTATACCCTCTGGAACTCTCCTAATCTGCTTCTATACAGTGTCAGGAACTTCCAATAGTGCTAAATTTTCTCCATGTGTTTGTATTTCTATTGACTTACTGATAGATTTACTTTAATATGTTTTTGACTACAATAAAACATATTTCTTTTAGTAAAGTAAATATATATGTATAAGTGTATGAAAATGCCGTTTAGAATTGTAGCTGCTTGACAGCCACTTTGAATGTATCTGCAGAATGATTTACTGCAATGTTGGGAATAGCTTGGAATGGTTGAGATGTACATGGATCTGCATTAGGAAAAGCTTGAATTTTACATACAATGCCTAATGATTAAGAAGAATTCCATTCCTCCTCATCACCTAGACCTGGGGTGTCGAACTCAAATCACATAATGGGCCGAAATCTAGAACACAGGCTAAGTGGCTGCTGAACTTTTTATTAAGATACATAATCTTAGTAGAAGTAGAGGTCCTTCCTCACCTGATCATGTTCTGAAAATAAGAACATGCTTGTCTTCGTGAAGAATGAACATATATACTCGCTTTCTCATCTTTTATTAAATTGTCTCCCTTCTGCATTAACTTTTCTCTTGTTGGACATTTTGGGAGTGAATGCTTTTTTGTTCTTAGCAGCTTTTTCTTAAGTCGAAGTACCTGACTGCCCTGCTTCTACCTAGCTTTTTGGGACTGGGTTCTCCTGCCTGCAAATGTCAGGTGCTTGGATACAGCACAGTCACCGCGGGCCACATAAAACGGAAAGAAGGGCCACATTCAGCCCGTGGGCCTGGTGTCTGACACCTGTGACCTAGACTATCAGAGGTTGTTAATTAAAAGCTACTAAGTGAGCAACCAGTTTGAAGATTTTATTTTAAAAAAAAATCCACTATTCTGTACAAACCATCTACACTTACACTACTTTCCAAACATTTTTTTTGCAACATAGAAAAAGGACATGTACAAAAGACATTGTATTTCCTTTAAAAGTTGTTCCTAACACAGTACATTGGGGGAAATATGATTGCTTTTGAGCTGTAGCTCGGGAGCAAATACAGGCTGGTGTAGGCAAGCCCTGCAAGTTCCAGCAAGGTCTCTCAGTGTCGGTTTAACAACACAAATATGGGATTAGTATTGTGTGTCCATTATGCTTTCTTTTACATACAAAGCCATAAGTGCATTTAGCATATAGACATTGCAAACAACAACTATAATGGTTTTAGATAGAAGCTGATAAAACATATATCTGTATTTTTTAAAACAAGGCTGGTATGTCACCCACAAAAACTTAAATGTACAACATAGGCACTGAAATATCTTTTTCTTATTACTTCTTAGTGTACTGGAATCTTGGCACACTGTCAGCCCTCAGATATAAACAACCAGCAGGGGCTTCTAAGCTGTTAGAAACCGAATGTTGCTACATTCTCTGACATGGTTTAAAGATATTTTACAGTAGGACTTCAATTCTAACAAATTCTGAATTTTCTGTAAACTTATATTGTGTTAGCTCTCCCTTAGTGGCTTTCCAAGGAGAATAATTCTTACTTGGAACATAAAAATTCTTAGCATTGCAGAACCAGTATGAATTCTACAAAAAAGCAATTGAGAAGTCATAATGGATATTTAGGACTGTATCTTTTAACTACAAACGGACCCCACTGTAACTAATTAGGAATGTGTAACAAAAAGGAATAAGGCAGCTGCCTTTTTTCAGCAAGCCCTTCTAGAAAATGTCCTAAAACCCAGATTTTAAAATTAGTTTTGGACATGTTTAAAAAGATTATATACTTTTATCTCTATATACATTTTTATCTCAATTTGTAACCCCGTTGATTAAATTTCACCTCACATTTTGTCTTTGTGACAGAAGGAGGAGAGCGCTAGCCCTTGGAACAGATTCTAATCCTTTTCCATCATACTTGAATGGAAATCAATTAAGGTGAAATTGAAATTAAACTGTAACTGCCACTAGAGGGAGCCATTTGATTACTAATGTGCAGGTTAGAAGTATTTTAACCATCAAGAGCAATAAAAGGTGATCTATGAAAGATGTACCACAAAAATAATAATAATAAAAAAGGTGTTATAAAATATTTCCCAATAACTACAAACAATATATATCCACTTTGTGTACAGTAAATGCCTAAAAACCCAGCTGTTCTGTTGGAAAAGTATCGGTGACATAGCCACAGAGCCACCCAGCTGGACCCAAAAGGCTGCCTACAGAAAAACTACAGGACAGGGGCAAATATTAGACCAGTCATTCTGCACAAGGAGAGAGAAATGTTTGATCAAAAAACAAATGTTTGATCAAAAAACAAAGTTTCACACTAGATTATTGCACAGATCTACAAGAAATACACAAAGTGCACCAGGATTCAAATAAAAATATGTAGACAATTCTTGCTTTTCTTAGAGTTTAGCTTCATTTACTACTAATATGCCCAGAGTAGAAGAGTCCTGGTCAAATAATTCCTTTATTAGCACACAGGAATGGAGTATTAGTATACAGCAAGGAATACTTTATATCAAAGCTACCTTTGTAAACATTAATACTAGAGCAGTCAAAACACTATTCACCAAGCTTTGATAAAGCTTTAATAATTTATTTGCCTAAGCCAGGTATATGATACCAGTAAATGCCATTATCCATGCAACCACATATTTAAGGTATAGACTTGCTAAGTTATTAGACAGCAGTAACTCACCATCTTGGAAGACGCGTTCCACGTTAAGCCCATAGGTGGCACATGTTTCATAGTATGTGCATCGCTTGAGGTCATTGGAAAGCTTTCGTGCACGGGAATCGTCTATTACACGAGGGTTAGTGCAGCTGATGGCATCTGGAAATACAGACCGATAGTGATTATGAAACTATTGTATTAAAAAAAAAAAAAAAAAACTAAGATAACCTACAGCTCCCCGTTCATAAATGAATTCTATAGTGTCCAACATTTCCAGAAAATATACAGTAAAAGGAACCTTTGCAGATAAAAAGAAACTTTCACTGCTGATCTCATTCTGAAATTTGATTTTTGCTGTTGCAATAGCTGCAAAACTAACTCCTGATCTAAAACAGGCATTCCTGTTAGCCCAGCACACTTGTTCAATGTCAGAGGCCCCGAAATACCAAATCCAAAACCATTAGCAAGAAAGTTTCTGAAGTTTCCTTCAATTGATCCAAAAATCGCTAGTATATCTCTGGTGTTTTTGTGGATCTACAAAAACTGCTTACCAACACTTTGCTAGAAACATAAATTAAAGTGTACCTTTAGTTCACCTGTCCTTTCTGCAATCAAGAACCTGTCTGGCCACAATTTTTTATTTTTGACTTTCAGTTTTGCATTGAGTTAACACAATAAGAAGAAAGGTACATTCCGTGCCAATGACAGAAGAAAGTGCTGACATTTGCATCCATAAAACAGGTGGAGAGACTTTGTGCTGGACATATCAACACATTCACCAAACTAATTACACATTTATAATACAGTTACAGTTTTGTATATGTAAGTATTTGTAATTCTTTACCACAAGTCTTTTTAAATTAAATACATTTTCCACATTGCAAGGAAAGTGACATCTATTTTATTTTCCTGGATTAGCAGCACAGTTTATGTTACCACTTCACTTGGACAAAGTATCGGCGTCTTCCAATCCAATGAGAAGTAGCTGACTGAGGACGCCTTAAAGCTAACAATTAGTGTTGGTCGAATAGCTCACTATTCGATTCCACAGCTATTCGGCCGAATATAGCAAAAAAATTTGGGTGGTCGAATTCGAATCCCATTAAAGTCAATGGGAGAAAAATTCGGGTTTGTTTCAGCACTGTGTAGAGCTTCTACAGCCTCCAAACAGATGTAAAAAGATACATTATAAAAGGATACATAAAAAGATACATTGTAAAGAGATACATTGTAAAAAGATACATTATAAAAAGATACATAATGCTATTACATACCCCTGTACTTCACATGAATATTAAAGTGCACCTGTCACATCAATTTTAGGCTAAAGCTAGGTATACACTTCCAATAATTATTGTTAGAAAATGAACGATTGTGACCGATCAACGATTATACACGATTATACTTGAACAATCATATTGTGCACAATTCTGCACATGCAGTAACAATATGATCGTTCATATATAACCCACCAACAGTGTCCACACACTAGATACAATCGTTTGAACGATGCAGGGAGGGACATGTAAAGGAGAAAGTGTACCGCAGAAACACGCACAATCACTGAACTACCGTACACGCGATAGATAGTGAAAGATGGTTGGCCAATCAGATCCACCGTGGCGGTCGTTCATTTCCAACGACAATCCTCGTTCGTCTATGTCCTTGGTCCCTTTTTTTGGCCAATCGGTTGTTCATCGGTTGTTTCTAACGATAATTATTGGACGTGTGTATGCAGCTTTAGTCTACACGGACTGCATTCCCATGGGCTAATAATCTACACCAGGACGTTTCCTTCAGGCACATTTTTGAGCGTTATCTTAAACGTTGCTTGCAACATTTAAAAAATTAAAACGCTGGATAAACGCGGGAAAACGCTTCTATTGAACTCAATGGAGGCTTTTTCAAGCGTTTTTAAGCTTTTATGAAAGCTTTCATTGAAAACAATGGGGGCTTTTATAAACATTTTTAGCAGGACTTTGGAATCCCCCTTTAATAAGGAGACTCCCAGCTCTCCACCGCCCCATCCCTGGGGAATGAGTACAGGGGTACATAAATCCCCTTACTCATTCCCTGAAAGGGTTAAAATATAAGTAAAAAATAGGACAAGGCTTTAATTTAAAATTATATTATTAATGTGTGTGTAATTTAACTTTTTTTTTTCTTAAATTATTTATTTCGGATCTGTTTTTTATTTTAAACTTGTTTTTTTAATTTTTTACAGGTTATCCTACAATGATATTATGAATCATAATGTCATTGTGGGATTCCTGGACCGTGGGAACTGTGCGGTCACAGTTAATTGAAAGCAGGTGCCCTCAATTAGCTGTAACCGCAGGCAATAGGAGGGCAATGAATGGAAATACTATGTCCATTCATACCTCTACTGCTCTGTGATTGGCTGAGAAATAGACCAATCACAGAACAGTAGAGGTATGAATGGACATGGTATTTCCATTCAACCTCTATTGCCCTCGTATTGCCTCCAGGATCAGGGGAGCAGAGCTGTCAGCATAAAGCTCCGCTGATTGCTCTGCTCCCTGAGGAAAGGGAAAGCCTGATCAGGATTTCCCTTTCCTCAGCAACTCAGGGAGCAGAGCAATCAGCGGAGCTTTATGCTGACAGCTCTGCTCCCCTGATCCTGGAACCAAACAGCAAAATTATGTGCATCACAAATATAACAGAAAAATTAACAAATCCTTTAGGAGGCAAAGATGTAAACATGCAAACTATTAGGAATATTTTTTTTATTAAGGATAAAAAATGAACAGGAACATATTGATATTAGTGTTTTACATGTGAATCCCCCTCCTTCTAAAACATCACAAAGATATACTTCTGGATTCTAATCTAGTGACTGGCCTACTAGCTCTGTACCTCAGACCAGGCTACCTTTTTTCAAACTTCAGCTGTCCAGTTTTGGTGATCCTGTGACCACTTACAATTCTGTCAGATGTCAGAAAAGGAACTCACCAGGGTCTTGTGCTTCTGTAGACCATCCACCTCACTGTATGATGCATCTAAGATGCTTTTACTGTTCATCACAGTGGTAAAGACGGTGATCTGAGTTATCACAGTTTTCTGTCACCTCAAACAAGTCAAGGTCTTTCACTGTTTTGTGTTTATTGCCCCATTCTGAGTCAACTATACTATCTGTTACACGTGTAAACCTCAAGAAATCAGCAGCATACATAATGTCATTATCAAAATCATTGGGATCACATTCTGATGTGAAAACTAAGCGAGGTTCGTGGTGCATGACTTTATGCTTTGTACCATTCATATCCTCCCTCCTATGTATATGTAGCAGGTATACAGATGTTTCTGAAAAAGTGCAATTACCATGGCTGTATTTAGGCAGTGTGTGTTCCAAACAAGGATGGGGGCGGGATAGCCACCTCTGCAGAAAGCCAATTTCCAAATGTCTTCTCTTCTGTGTACTAATGTTAGGACTTATTTATATGGCTTTTTAGGCAAGGAGACATTTATGGGTCAACGTGTAAAGCAGAGGTTCGGCCTTACTGTGGCCATTCAACTGCATAAAAAATGCACATCTATACAGCAAGAACATTTCAGGTCTATAAACCTGAAACCCTTACAATTAAATAGGTGAAAAACTGGAAAAACTCTTTATTACTTTCGGTTTAATAAATGTAATCAGTTTATAAGCACACCTCTAGTATTTTGTTTGTATAGGGATTAGTATGTAAATAGAGAATGTGATGCAGTTAGTTGTATGTCCAGTAGATGGAGCTATGCTCACACATTTAGTACACACTGCACACACACAGCTGATTTTGGGTGCTGGCTTTACTCACCCTGAGTTCCCACCAGGACCATGGGGATTTCATTGGTGTTGCGGTAGTTGGCAAGGCGGCTATAGTAGTGATAGACTGTCTGGAAACTGATCTCATCCTCCAGGCTGAAGACAAAGATCACAGCATCCACCCACATAGCAAACTAAAGGAAAGAAAACGTCAAGCACAAGAAAACAAAATAAGAAATAGAACTATAAATGGAAATATTTATAAAATGGCTTTATAAGATAAGACAATTCATCACAAGGAATAATGAGGACAAAATAGGTTAAATGAGGACTACTCTAAAGAAGTTTTATAAAATCTGATGATGCTTTCCAGGAATTGTATCAAATTCAGCTCATTCTTTCTGACCTAAAGACAACATGTTGTGCTTTTTGAGCAGGACATTGTTTCCAGCAACATTTTTGTATTTGAATATTCAGAAATATTCATTTGTACAAGATGGTGTTTTGCACGGTGTTTCCTATACATTTCTGACATTCACACACAAGGGCACACATTTATTCACCCAAAACCTACTGGTAATACTAGACTATCACAAAACCTGAACATTCACCCTAAACCCTTAATTGCTTCCATTTGTTTCATGTTTACTAACAGCAAGTACAGCTCTAAAGTTTTCTGCAGTTCTTTACTTTATTGCTGTGGAGTTATGTTGTGAATGAAACAGAGTAGAGCAAAACCTCCCTATTACTGTCAATAGTTCACACAGTTCTGGATGGAGTCTCATTTAGAGACACAGGGCCTGATTTATTAAAGCCCTTCCAAGGCTGAAGAGGATACACTTTCATCAGTGAACCTGGGTGATCCAGCAAACCTAGAATGGATTTCCTCAAAGTCATTAGCTATTTGCTAGTAAACATTTAGAATCCTGGACCAGATCCATTCCACTCATCCTCACTGATAAACATGTATCCTCACCAGCCTTGGAGAGCTTTAATAAATTAGGCCTATTGAGTAGCTACTGCCGAATTGTCCTACTAGAAGGTCCAGATTGCCCTGAAAATGAAGTGACCTAGAAGCAATGTGTGATAAATTGGTAATTTTTAAAATGAAAGTATGAGACATGGAGTAAAAAATAGTGACAAAAGAACAGTTTATAAAAAATTAACACTTTGGAATTTGTTAGCCGTTTCGGCACTACTTGGCTTCCAGTCAGAAGGTTGCCTGGTGTAATCAAGCTCAAAAAAGGATTTCCAAGACCAAAAACAAGTGTCTTGGCCAGGTATGTTATGGCACTGCATTTAATCAAGTTGAGTTTGTGATAAACAGGGAATATTGTATATATAGCGATACAGAAAGAAAAACAAGGATAAAAGTTCACTTGGCATCTTACTTGTGCTTCTGGCGGTCCACCTTCATCACGGATGAGTAGGAGGTAGCTCTGTCCATCAACTACAATCTCCTTCTTGAACCTCCCACCTGTCACAGATATGTAATTGTTAGCCATTGTCACAAACCCTCAAACATAGAAGGGAGGATATGAATGGAAGGAAAGACGGAAGGAAACCGTGGATCTTGCTTGTAAAAGACTTGAATGCACAGGAGCTGGCCAAACACATGGCGAGGGCAAGTACTAAATCCATCTGGGGTGGTACCAGCAGGGACGCCCCATTCACCTCCAGTTGAAGGATCCCTAAAACTTATTAGGCACCCAGATCATGTAAAGGTTTTTCTAATAATTCATGTATGAAGAATGTTTTTATAGGAGTACATGTAAAAAATAAAAATTGTATGGCGAGGGAAAAATGTTTTCCCAATACAAAACGATATTGTATGGTGAGGGAAATATGTTTTCCTACCAATCGCCATGGAAGATATCCAAGTGTCATTGTTGTGTAACAAAATGGACATATGTCCTAATATTAGTACTTCTACATAGCTATGAATATTACTAGCATTACTTCTATTTACTATAACCTTTTGTTTTAGTTTAATGGCCCTTTAACTTGGTGTGGGCAATTTATTCAGTGCAGATCTCGGATAGGTTTCAGGAGGAATTGTTGCAGATTTTTAGCTATTCACACATTGATCGGTAAAGTTTTACTCTCTATCAGTGAAAATACTGGGTATACACTGGGGCCATACAGTAGCTATCAGATGTGCTCTCCTGTAGCAGAATATCTTTTCACAAACAATATCCATGTGGTTAGTGTTCTACAATATAGATGAATAAACGGTGCCAGAGCCCGACAAACAGAGCAGAGCTGCATGTTAGAACCAGACCTTTGATATTTGGTAAAATGCCGAATAAAAAGTATGATTTATACCGCAAGAGAATGCTTTATTTTTCTTAATAGTCTGCAGCACTGCTCTGGACAGGCAACTCATACAACACGTACAGGATGAAGGAGGCACCACAGGACAATGTGAATATTGATGAATGAGAGGATGGTGCAAAAGTAAAACAAACCCCAAACCTTTATACCAAAAAACAAACCTCATCTGAAGACGACACAAAGACACACAACACTACATATAAAAGCCTTATATAAATACCATACCCTATCCTCCTCCACACAAACCACTAATAAAAAGAATACACACTTTTTTTTTTATTCAAGTTACATCTATTTAATGAATAGTGCCAGCATACACTAATAAGGCGTACAAAGTTGTTCTCCATACATTTTTAATACAAAAGTGATAGCAAAGTAGAAAAATGACCAGTTTATGGACAATCACATTTTTACAGATTTTCAAAAAACAGTAATAAAAACCTTACAACAAGCCCTGCCTGACACTACACCCTTAAGGTTTAAAGCGAATGTACTTTTATTTCTCCCCATGTCAGCAATGACACAGAAGCCTGACAGATTCTATACTTAGAACACAAGATGAGGACAGAGAGGAGAAACTAGACCCTGCTTAAAAATGTCACTGCTGCTCTTTGAGGATGAAGAGCTCCAAAGCATCTACAGCTAAAATGGTCAGTGAAGACTTTTTTAACCTTATTTACTGCTCGTTAATATATCTATAAATGAAAACAAAAGCCTGCGCGCAGTTCTACTATGGGAATAAATAACTGCAGAGGAAGGGTTAAAGCTACCCAATCATGTCCCAATGTACTTCATGGTGATAACTTGCTGAAATGAATTTGCAGGTTTACATGATGATACTCAAAATGCTGCTTCACTTAAGTAAGGGCTATAAGGCACACGTGAACAAATGTTACAGGAAGGACCTTTGTACAGTGAAGAAGAGATGTTGGCAAAACTCCATAGAATGCTCTTTCAATTGGCAGATGTGCTTTTATAAATTAGGAAATGGTTATCTGAGAATGTGCAGAGCCAAAGTACACCGGCTCAGAAACAAAAGATTTTAAGATGCTGGCAAAAATGTTTGTAAAGAAGTTTTCATTTAAACTTTGGCCTTTTACAAGAGAAGTATTTGTGGCTACAGAAAGTGAAGAAATAGGGACAGATTTATAGATCTAGTGCTGGCTGTATTTAACAAGCTGCCTGGCTGTACAAAACATATGTTGTAAATATCCTAATTTAGGGAAAAAGCTGTGGACCTTCTGGACTGCATTGTGCTCCATAAACTACAATGTGCTGCTGGAAAAGTATATTCCTGTGGGTACAAGTGAGATCTGTACATGGAAAATGTGCATCATTTAGAAATTCCCTTCATGGTGAATCCTGTGTGGGAGAGACATTGATGTAGCCACCTACACAGAAGTCATGACACATCTGCTGTATATAATGATAAATACTATAGGCCAGCTATGATTATCATAAAAAGAAATAAAAGACAGACAATAAGAAAAATAAAAACTAATTGAATAATTGGATATGAGGGTGGCTGAAGGCAGCAGCTGCATCCATACACAAATGCTAAATAAGCACAAAGAGCAGAAGAGAAAGGCAACACAAATCAATAATAGCAGATAATTAAAATTATGTTTAATACGGGCTCATCTATACCACAAACTGTGAATTGCAATGCATTGTTAAACCACATAGAAAATGGTTGTTCCTATGTGCTGCAGCATTTTGTTATGTAGGACAGCACTTCAGAACACACTGTGCAAACAATGCCAACTTTTTTCGTTGCACACCAGTGTATTGGTGGGTAGACCAATGGGAATATATGAAGATGGAGAGTAGCAGAAACCACCGAATCTTTGCCTGTCAACTGTAAACGAAGGTTCTTAAAAGTCCGCAGAAAGTATGTGGACACACTAAAAAGTAACATTTTTTTTTAATGACAGGGTCTCTTTTTTCAGTATCTTCTGTATTTCTGGTTGTCGTGATGGAAGTATCAGTACATGGAAATGGGTGGAAGCATTTAAAAAGACATTCAGTCACATGCAGCTAGCCAATGGTAAAGGGAATTCTACCCAATGGGCAGTGCATGTAGACTGCACTTAGTTGTATAAATTATTAGAAAAAGACAATAAGCAAAATGATTTTTCTTCTAAAAAGAAGGGAAATCCTCTTCTAGAGGGACCATGCTATTGATAAAAGTAGTTCAACACAACATGGAGGTCACACCTACATGCACAACTTGTGTCAAAAAATTTCACTTCTGTATCATAAAAAAAAGAATAAAAAAATCTTGTGTTAATAAAAATCATAATGATTTTTTTTCATATAGGTAACACACTAACAATTTTTTTTGACATATATATATATATATATATATATATGCCAGTTACATGGATTTTGTGTTTCCAAATATGTGCAGCTTCACCCCTTGAGGTGTAGGAAATAAGCACAGTGCTGGCTATGCAAGACTGCTATTTACATTTAGGTAATGAATTCCAGCAGCTGATAAGGGAGCTTGCAAGTCATTCATGGCAGGCATGGCCAAAACCATAACCCAGAGTTAGGAAATTGGGAAAACAGTGTTAAATCGTAATAAAAAGACGAGACGTTTAAAAGAGTGAATCAAACAGCGTTGCAACACCAATAATCGTCCAAAAAAAGATCATTCACAACTGGGGTGACACAAGAAATTACATTCCAGGCATTTCAAAGGTTGAAATATTCCCCCCTTCATTAGAGATTAGGATGATGTGTGCAAATGGGCGTCAGGAGTTCACAAGATAAGTGTTGAGTTAGGAGTCTTAGCAGCTAATGATAAAAATCAGAATATTTGATTTGAAATAAGAGGGAATCTGAATTTTCCACATTTAAGTGTGAGATAATTGTTTTCCATTTAGTGCTTTCTAAAGACCTTTCAGTAAGTATCATCTCTATAAAAGAAAACGTCTGCATCTTACAAAGAACAATAACTGAAGTGATAAGGTTGGAGAAAAGCTGGAATCAGACACTAAACAGGAGGATGGGAACCTGCACTTTATTGTGAGGACATCACTTAAATCACAATAAAAAAACTCATGCTTTTGCTGCAATATTCTTCAATAGTCTGAGCTGTTTCCCACAGTATTCCTTTTCTGCCGCTAGATGTCCTCAGTGCTCCAGAAAAAATGACAGCCAGCAGAACTCAACCCACTTACTCTTTGAGCCCAGGTCAGGCCAGGAACCCCATCTCATTCTGTGCCTGAACAGTGAAGGAGAAGCAGCACAGTGATGAGATCATCCCTTTGTTACTCTGCAGTCTCCTCCTAACAACATTCAGGAACACATTACCTCCTGATTTCTAATACTGAGGCTGGGGATTATAACAAACAGGATCAAAAATGTTGGAACTTTGTTTAAAAGAAAAAAAGAAAGGAATTTGCCATCAGTAATATCTAAACAACTATAAGGCCTATGGCAGACTAAAAATCCCTTTGCTGATGACAACGGAGAACAAAAAAGGGTGGTTTCTTTCTTTGCTACTCTATAGAAATCCAATTTACACTTATGCGTTACAAGCCAGGCTGTGGCAGGTTTAAAATCCATTTCAGTGGGAACAGGAAGACATGCATGATATTATGCAATGCACAGTAAGGGAATAAAATGTTGTGCATGTTTTGCAAATATTTGTTTTGACAAAGACTAACAAAGATCATTCATTTAGGCAGCATAACAGCTTGTTTGAGAAATAATACTAACAAAAAGCTTTATTATTGGTATGATTCAATAGTAAAGTTACTTGTTGTTCCAAGCAGCAAACCAACGTGACAGGTTCTCATGTAAACAGCCAAGCAGTGACTGCAATAACCGTCCTGCTGTATGTAAAAGATCGCTATGTACACTTCTCTAGACATACATTCCCCAATGACAGCGCAGGCTCCCCTCAGCATCTCTGCCCACGTTTTGTCATGTGCTCCCAGAGTACTTCTGCTGTCAGAATAAGTGACATGGAGCTAGCTAAAAGGATGCAGAAACACTTCATAATCCCATGAGAAATAGCAGTTCTGTACAGAAGAGCTGCCACCTTCTGCAAGAAAGAATCACAAGAGGATGTCTCCCCAGCTAAGCGATGCCATTACCTTACAGCAGGGCCGAAACTGAACAGAGGTACCAAGATATAGAGAACATATCCCAACTGTTCAAACCTCTTACACCGACACTTAATCTCTGCCTATATAAAAGCTAAATCTAACTTAAAGAGGACCAGTCATGCCTCACTACCAGTGGAAATATATCTTATCAGCAGAAATTTAAACATGACCATGATCAGTTAGTACACATTATTGTCCCCAGGAAAGGGGGAGACATCATTGGCATGTATATATGCGTGTACCTCACACAAAAATTGCATACACCCATACCTACATAGTTCAATACTATACACCAGTGTTTCTCAACCAAGGTTCTGTAGTACCCCGGGATTCCTCCAGACTTACTTATCCCTTTTGCTTTCAGTTATCTAGTCTAATGGAATTCTGTTCAGATGATTCCGAGATTATATAGACCATAGATGTTTGATTGTCAAACTCTATCCATGCTTTAAAACAAAGAGCGGTGTTTCTCAACCAGGGTTCCTCCTGAGGTTACAAAGGGTTCCTTAAGGTATAAGACATTTGTGTCTATCAGATCAGTTTACCTGACACTAATGGTCTTTTTGGCTATCTGCAAGGGTGGCATTCTTCACACTGGACAGCAATTTAGGGAACATTCGTCCCGTCCCACTGTCCACCACATCTATGTACTGTGAGTTGTGGGTATAGTAATTATAGCAGGGGTTATCTGAAGACCTGAAAGTTATATCAATTTTAAAAAGGTTGAGAAACAACCGTTTTTTATTATTTTTTTAAATTACACAGTCACATATTGTTAAGACATCCAAATAATGACAAGGTAAGCAGAAAGATGATTTAGAACGAAAAGGTATTTGTGAGGAGCCGGAGACAACCAAAACAGATAAACATGAAAGGAGAGTAGACAGCAAGTCAAAGCCAGAAAATGCAGAAATGGCAAAATATTGACATTGAAATACCCAAATAGTAAACATAGCATGAAACTGACAAAGGCAAACATATAGAGGAAAGAGTAATAAAAAGTAAAGGGGCACACAAAACATAGAAATGAAGTAGCCAGATACAAAAGGTGACAAGTAGGGAAGACAGCCTGGCACAGGCAGGGACAATTGACCACAACCTGGAACAAGGGAAACAGACAACATTTGTATACATAATGCAAAAAAGTAACAAAAAAGAGATAATAAGTCAGGGGAAAAAAAAACATTTAGAAACAGCTCTGGTATTGCCAGCAAGAAACCTATTAGAAAAGGAAAATAAAAAGGGGAAGAATGTAACAGAAAGCATGGAACAATGATAGACAGACAAACACTGAGATAAAAGGCCAAATTGTGCCATACAAAAAGGAAATAACACAGAGATGGAGCCTCTGGCTATGCAGGACATATGTGAATCAGAGTATTCTGTATTGTTACTACAGAGATAAGAAGATCTGCACACTGCTAAGGAGTCACTTCCAATTTGCCACAATGTCACACATTATTGATGCTGGTAAGAACCTCTTGTGATGGTGATTTTCACATCCACAAACTTATTACTAGAAGGGTGGAAAGTGACTGCTCACAACCAATGCTTCAACAGTACATCTACAACAACATGTAACACAGACATTCAAAACTCTGCTCATTAAACTTTTTTTTTTTTTACAATACTTCTTCACAACCTCTCCATTGTAAAGTTAGGCTTCAAGACGTCGGACAATTCCCAAGTACACTTTGTAACATTAGACAAATGATGCTTCTACATGACACAACGTCTAGTGGGCAACACCAGGAAAACACAGAGAGTGTGATGAAAGTAACCCAAACTAGGAGATGCAAAGGAAAACAAAGAAGAGGGATGAAGAAACACAGAAAAGGAGTTAACTCTACGTCAGATATCTCAGCGGCCTCTCAGTCTCCTCAGCTTGTAGAGAATGTATATTTACCTGCATCCATATCTGCAAAGAACCAATGGGACAGGCAGTGAGGTAAAGAAGGAGCTTAGACAGTCAAAGACCAGGCATGGATGCACCATATACAAGAAAAAGAGGCAGGAAGCGTCCTGGTACACCTCTTATATGACAGGAAGTAAATAAACTCAAGACAGTAAGGAAAAACTAGAAACATTCTATTATATTACAAAGGGAAAAGCAGCCTAATCTAACAAACTCTGACCAGCATTGTTATAAGGCAAGAAGAAGGGTGCACAATAATGAAATTATATTTGTGTTTGATTATTTTATTAGTGCATATACAGTCTATATAGTATTTTTATCAAATTTTTGTTTTAAATTTAAATTATACAATTGCTGCATCCCGACCTCATCTCAGGCCAAAAAAGCATTTGGAAGACAATGAATATGGGCTTTAAATGTGTCGATGAGCTGGTCGTGAAAGTTTCTTGTGTATACAAATGTATCACTTTTTTTTTTTTACATAGCAATATCTTATCTCAATATCTAAAAAACATAAAATATGGTGAAGTGTTAAGACTGAACATACCTTCTGGGGATTCCTCCTGAACATAAGTACCCGTCAGGTACCGATGTACCAAAGCTGACTTCCCACTGGCTAGATTGCCCACAATGCCCTAATAAAGGAAAAATTGATACGATTGTAAGAAAATGTTCTCATATTGCATCAGGAAATGGTAAAGGTGAACTCTGGGCAGAAATTTAAAGCACACTTCTTGTAGATTTGTATTCATTAGTAAAATAAATGTACCAGTAAATGCAAATGGTATCTACCTAATGCAATCTCCTATATAACAGGACTGAAACTGGATAAGGTGTCACTGGCAAAGTGCATGTCACGGTGGGACAAGAAAATGAGCAAAGGGATTAAAATCATCAGTCTTCCAGTAACCCTTAATTTTTAGGCATCAGGCAGAAGGTGGGGAGAGGACACTACCATATTTTAACACAAGCTTTAAAAATGAAACAGGACTGTGTCTATAGCAGAATTTCCCCATTTGTGGCTTTTGTGTACTAAGCTTTCATTTTATAGGAGATCAGAGATAAATACATTGCCCTTTACTAATAACTGTGTCATGTATTATATCCAAGAGCCTTCTCGCCTCCTGAGAGGTAATTTAGTGTCACTAACTAGGAAGAATACAGTGCATGAGCAGCAATCAATGCTCAAACCAAGCAAAAGACTTTCAGATAACACTAAACAAACCTCTACAGGCACACATCCAATGCCTAAAATCACAAGACGACGACAGCTAGGATCCAGAGCCTGGGAGCAATAGAACAAAGATATGACAGCTCACACATAATGTAAATGTCTAAGAGGCAGGTTGTGTGTTGCACATAACAAGCAATTAGTACTTTTATATATAATAGGTTAAAATGGAGCTTTCATTAATATAAAGTTGTGACATTGGGAGAAATATGTCAATCCCTGAAATTCTATTGGTTGTTCATACTGGTAAAGGTCCTTTTCTGAATTATGCAAAAAAGACATGCAGTCATTTGTGACATACCAGTCTTCCTAACCCTGGCTGCACTAACTCTTACATTGCTGACCTGGAACAGGACGAAAGCCCCTAAATTTACACCTTAAAATATATCTAACGTCAAAACATTCCTATTTTGGATAAAGAAGGAAATGGATAATTTTCTTTTTTTGCAGGGCAACTGTGCCCATATTAAAAACACCTCTTCTCCAATGTGCACCTTATTATAAATCAATTCTATTACTTTCAAAAGCCTGTTCGGGCTATTTTGAAGCTGCTCAGGAATTTTTGGCTAGGTTAGTGACTGAGGATGAAATCTGGCTCCACATCTATGATCCTGAAACCAAGAAACAGTCAAAGGAATGGCACCACAGCGTGTCCCCAAGGCCGAAGAAGTTCCAAACCCAGAAATCGGCCAAAAAAGTCATGGCCTTTGTTTTTTGGGACAAAGACGGTATTCTACCGGTGGACTACCTACGTCAGGGCTGTAATATCACGGGACAGTATTATGCTAACCTCTTGGACCAGCTGAAGGAAGCAATAAAAGACGAAACGCCGTGGAAAGTTGACCAAAGGGATCCTTTTTTTGCAGGACAATGCACCTGTGCACACGTCCAACACTGTGGCTGGCAATTTGAACACCCTGGGTTTCCAATTGGTCCACCATCCCCCCTACTCACCTGACCTGGCCCCTTTGGACCATTATCTCTTCCCAAATTTGAGGAAACACCTGAAGGGACATTTTGAGGACATTTCTGACGTCAAAGATGCTGCTGAGAGCTGGCTTGCGGCCCAACGAAAGGAATTTTATTTGAATGGTCTAGAAAAGCTGCAACTACGCTGTACCAAGTGTATCAGTATGTTGAATAGATGTGTTATTTCATAACTGTGGCTCTCTTCTTTCTGGGCAAGACCAGGAACTTCTCAGCACCCCCTCGTAACAGTAAAAAGATGACAACATCCAAAAATGAAGTGGAAGACCTGTCCACACCCTCTGCCCCACGGACTAGGAAAGGGTGAAAAGGCTCAGAACAACCCCCCCCCCCTCCCCCGTGCCACTGAAGAACTGTACGAACAGTAACTAAGTGCCTATCAACTACTTGGAAAGCAACTCATCTGCAAAGGACAGACCTTGAAATTTACATTGGTCCAGCTGTTCTTGCCACAGGCCTCTATAGAATTAGCTTTTTCTCTGGCTTGAAGACTGTATGATTGCCTCTAAAATCCTGCAACATTATGTCAGGCTTTCCGACTACAAGTCATGAAATAGCACGACACCGTGCAACAGCGAGAATATGTAATTATTTACAGATGTAACAAGGGAACGTGTTGCAAAAAGCCCACAGAAATAAAATTAAATAAACTGCTGGAAGCCTGACAAAAGGTTTCAACAATTCTGAAACACAACAGCCTCCAACAAGGTTAAGAAATGTTTCTTCAACATTAACAGTTACAAGACAAAGGACCAAGATTTATGAAAAGAAAGTGGTTTTCTAACATGTAGTATACCCAAGTTAAATGTCCACATCTATGTATAAGTTAACCTTGGTGGACCAGATAGATAGCTAAACTTCTAGGATTAAATGGTCTTAAATTCATAGTTTGATTTTTATCATCTATTGACATAGGGAATGTACACATACAATACATGTCTGCCTTTGGTAAGGGTCTTGGTTGTTGGTGAATTATATACATTGGTCATATAGTCATATGTTTGTGATCATCACACCTATATGAGTTTGTTGGGCCTCCCATAACAATTAATGGGCATTTAAACTTTTCCACAATCTCTTTTCACAAGATTTTGGTGTGCTTGTTTTTGTAAAGTTGAATGCATTTAGCTTATGAAGCACTTGTGATGTCAAGTACAGATGATGGGCGAGGATCTCTGGATCACAATGGGTATTCCAATTCTCTTACTTTTTGCACAGGAGCACAGTTGTTCTGGAAAAGAAATTCCCTTTCCTTTCAAATGTTATCACAAGTTAGAAATTATACAATTGTCTAAAATGTCCTTATGTGCTGCAGCAATACCAATATCCTTTCTTGGAAACACCTGAATATTTGCTGCCCATGTACTTTTGGCCATACAACATAGGTGTGGTCAGATGTCTACGAACTTTTGTATAAGCTAATGGAGAGAGAACAGACCATGTAGATGAAGGTGAGATCTCGATCTCACAATGGTATTTGGTATACATTTGGTATTTATTGCACATGCAGGAATTTAGGTACTTACCACTTTGAGCTCCGGCACAGCTCGGCTTAGTGTCCATTCCTGACTATTTACAAAGGCATCTGAAAAACAATATAATATATACAAACCATTAGAAAGACAGTTCCATGTACCAAATAGGTTACATATAAACAAAACTATAAATGTCATTGAAGAAAAACTACAAATGGCACATACAGCAAAAATATATGTAAAATTCCTTGCACAATCAAATGCATAAAAAGCCCTGCAGTCCCAAATAAGTGGACATTTAATAGATTTTTCTTCCATTTCATGCCCTAGTTTTGCTCCCATGTTTCCTTTAGAAACACACCAAATCAGCACCAACCCTTTTTGTGGTATGTATGAAAATATGCAGTAATTCAAGAGCCTTGGGGTACAGAGACATCAGAGAGATTCTTTAATCTAGAACATCAAGGTGAACTTTAAGTTATGCTGAATATTAAATACTAAACCATACAAAACCCCATGCTCAGTAGTTAAACATTTAACACCCCCCCCCCCCCCCCCCCCAAAAAAAAAAAAAAAAACATTCATGTTTGTTGTAAATGTGAACAGAATAGAGGACTGAGGAATACACATGTTGTGGCTCATCAAGAAAACCAGCTTCACTTACTTTAAAACTCAGTGCAACATTTTTCCAGAACCTCCAATTGCCAGTGTGACCTGTTGTGGGACTGAGAACTATGGCACCCAGCTTGTCCTGACGTACATACAAGGGACTCTGATTGGTAACATTGGGAGTTCAAAAAGACTTCCATTTGGTAGTGCAGCTGAAACCTGCTTCATCACATCTTGTATTCCCAATGCCTGGCATCCTCCTGCTGAAGCAATTGGAGTATACAAGACAGGGCATTGGATTCTCAGCTCAAGTATTTTTTTTTCTTTTTTAGTCAATAATAGGAAATCCTATGTCAGAAATAACTAAACCTGATCAGATGAAAATGCTGGATAACCATGTTATTAACATTGGTTATAGTGAGACACAGCATGCAGCTGTCACTCAGTTATCCTCAGGGTAAATTGGATCATTGCCAAAAAACATGGTTTTATTATTAGGTCATGTAAGAAATAACAGGAGGCTAAAGACGTTGAAATAATTTCCATTGTCAAATTTTTGATTTTAGTAAATGTGTCATAGAAGCATGACAACACAGAATCCAGCCACCATGGGCAACACACTTTTCTTCTTTTTAAGTAGTTTGTGCCGTGCATTTTAAGGAATTAAAGCTTTCATGTACCCAATATTAGCCAAAATCTGGATACAAAATATATTTTCTTGGTCATTCCATACACACCCACAAGGGAGAGCAAACTCTGCCAGGACCCAAATCCACAGCTGGAGTAGCCATAGACTTGAATATATCCAAGCTGTCCAAGATAGCATCATAGCATCCTTCTTATTGGCTCCAACGCACTTTTCCCATTAACTAGCTCAGCAACAAACGCTAAACAAAACAACTCTGCAGCTTTTTTCACAGCACATCTGTAATGCAGTTAATCAAAAAAAGATGTACCATTTGACTAAGTGATAAATTATCTGAACATGTTAGTATGCGGTGACAATGGTTTTAACACACGTTTTATTGAAAAGAAAAAAAACTTTTTGGTTGAGTAAGAAATTCAGCCCCATTTGACAGATCATTTATTGTCTTTGGGTCAGGCAGCAGCAGGCTCTTGTTCTGTAAAGTCTGACCCAGATACGGATGTGATATGATCATATTTTGGAGAGCATACAAAGCATCCGCTACAAGAACATTCTGGCAGTGCAATAGATACTGTCCTACTCAACGCTCATCAGAAGAAAATCCTGGGAACCACAAAATCCTAATCTTGTGAATTAATACTCTAGAAAACAAGAGAGACATTGAAGCCTTGCACCAGCACCTAGTCAGTACAAGCTAATCTTGGAGAGCAGCAAGCAAGCTGAAACAAAGGGAACAACAGACATGGCAATCCCAAACATAACAGGAACACAACAAAAAAAAAGAGATGGATGAGTAGCATGCAATGATCAAAAGCCAAGCCAAGTCATACTGGATTGGCATGAGCACATTACAAGATTCTGGTGAGATATCTGCTACTTTAGTCCACTATGGAGCCCATTAAAAGAGGAATACTCTCTCCCATCTAAATTTAATAGTTACCAACTCTTGAGATTGTGATTCCAACTTTTGGTTTATAGTGGTCACATTGAGGCACTAGAGAGGACATGAAGACCTTTGGGGGGGAAAACCTAAATCTCTGGTAGTAGACAATTCGATTTACATTACTGGTTAAAGAATATAGAACAACCAATTGTTACAGTTTTATTAAAATTTGGAGTTAATTGTCTTAACATACTCTGCTTTGATTGACAAACTTGTGTCCAGTTTGTCTCTGTGGACATCTGAAGGATCTAAGTCAGCAGTTGATAAATGCAGCAGCCTATGTAAAGTCACATCATTGAACACTCATTCATTTCAATATTATAGCATATTGGTGGCAGGAGATCTACGGGTGGTTGTCAGAATCCCTGTAACTCTAGCCTAGGACTGAAGAAATAGCTGGCTGGATCAGCTCTTATTGGGGCTATAAACACACCATTAGATGTCAGGGCAAAGAAGGAATAAAGTTCCTTTGTAGTAGTAGTTCTTGTGATGGAATGAGTACATTGTTCCCTTCAGACGACAGTACTGCACAATCACCTATTACTAATGATAAGAACAAAATATGAATAATATGAAATACGGATCATGAAAAAGGTAACACAAATGTACAAAACAATAATAAGTACTTTGGTTTAGCTTTCGGTCTGGGCAGTGCTTACTATTTCATGGTTTTGTGTTAAGCCCTGCCAATTTACCTTTGTACCTTTTAAAGTTTACAGGACATGAACTGACTACATTTCGATGACAAGAACTGAAAAATGTTGCTGTTCCAAAACCTGTGACTGGTAAGCTTTTATCAGCCTAAAACAGAAGTTTCAGATTTGGGTGGATTCTTGCCTAGGGGGGGAGAAAAAACCTGCACTACATCACTCCCCAAACTTTCAACAAGTAACTAAAGGACACTAACATTTTAGCCTCAACTGGCCAAAGTGCAAATAATGTTGGGAAAAAAAGCCCTAACATGTTTCTAAACCTAAAACGTAATGTATAAAAGCTTAGGCTAAATAGTGAAACCAAACTCACCACAAATAAATCATTTTCCGCAAGTGCCAGACAATACCAGCTGATCTTGCCAGTTATTCATGGTCAGTGTCACTTCCGTGTTGTGTGAACTACTAGTCCCATCAGTTCACCTTGCAATTTCATAAACCAAAGAAGTCAAGCCTGAGTCAACCCCCAAAAAACATAGTACAGAAATGAAAGGAAGTAGGTCATTTACTGGAATACCAGATTTTGATCACTGTTACTTTTTGAAGGTACACAGAGGATTTTAAACCAGTACATAAACTAATATTTGATTGTAGCCCACAAAGCATTGCGATTTTCTGCCCTGTAAAATAGGAAGTGACTTAATTTGCTTTCATGAACCCCTAGTGCATCAAAGTTAAGCCTCAAATCCCTGCATACAAAGCTTTCCCTTCACCAAATGCAGTCAGGGCCGGGTAACTCAAGAGACCAAAGAAAGAAAATACAACAGAATACAGAGATAAACCCTAATGGGTAGCCCCTTTATAATTCCATTCCTTATCATGCTGTACACTGGTAAAGGTAAAAAAACAGCTAAAAACAAATTCCATCTTCTAAAATGTGTAGGGTGGCTGAATTCCCAACATCTGAAGATAAAATAAAATGTGGCCATGTTTTGTGGAAAACAGAGGTCTGATGGGAGACAAGCAGGCAAAAGTTAGTGGAACAAAAAGTTCCCTTTGATCCGTTTATAGGATGGTTGAGCAATATAAACATGCACTAATTATCAAACATCAATGAGGTGTTTGACACACAGCACTACTCAAACCATCTGGGGGGGACACAGATCCAGATTACTGGGATCAAAATGTAAATATGGGACCAATTCCAGACATGCTGCTAAGAGCAGAAAAACAGAGACATACAAACACTGAGCAAAGAATAGAAATCAGCAGAATCCATCTAGGTTAACAGCATAAAACAATAGAGCCGTGCCATGTTCTTCTGTCTGCTATACACACCTTGCTTTCATTGCCGTATAGAATCAGTCTTGTTTATGAAAACTGCAGCAAAAATGGAACAATTTTGCTTGAAGCAACAAATCACTTCTAGGTTTAATTTTACAGTACATGCCAGAAAAATTGCATTCAGCAATCGACCTATTTTTGTCTTGTACTATTTTCAAAATGAGCTTCAAGGACTTCGGGAATATTGTATATATGTATAGGGAAAAAAAGTCAATTTCAACTTTTTAGGTCTCCTAATGGAATGGATAAGATACAAAGAAAGACTTACAGGCTCCTTCCACTTGTGTTCACATAGCCAATCCTTGATGTTTGGTCACATGGTCTTTATTAAAAGCATAAATGTCTCTATAGTGGTGATCAGGTGACCAAATACCTATGGTTCTGGTCATGTGACCAACACTAGCAGGATCTAGAATTAGATTGCATTTTTTACCACTACTCTGGTACACTCATTTTCCAAAATCTTCCAGAAGCCTACAAAAGCCTGCTTGCAGTTTGTTTACTCTTTTTACAGTAATGCCCTGGACTTCTAACGGGATCTATGTTCAATATGTTTAACATGTTTAATATGTCCAACCTGGAGCCAAAAATTGCTGTACAGTCTTTAAGAAAGCAGTTTTTAAGAAACTAAAGCTAAACAAATTACAAGTTTGCTGTGCAGATGTTATGACATCAGTGCCCCTCTCTGCATCAATAACAGAGTCCAGGATACTGAGGGGTCCATGACACCCTGAACTCATAGTACTTCCTGAGAGGAACTGAGGATTGCTGCTGCTTTTGTTTTAAAGGTAGGTAGAAAAGACAAAGTATTCACACTACAATTTCCTATTAAATCACTTTCACATAAAACTTTTTCTTCTTCTTCATTCTTATCCGCCAGATCATCTGATAACATTTCCACTACTAAATGATTCAGTTTCACTGAAGAAAAAGGTGTTATGGGAAGGATTCTCTTTTTACCGCACAAAAAAAATATTGTATTAAATTTGAACAGTAATCAGCTTGCTAGTGTTGGATGGTTACTTCTGAAATTCCTATGTAGCTTTGTTACCAAGAAAAGCATTTCCTTGCATTGCACAGACCAGTGATTCTCCAAGTCTCATGATCCAGGGATCCCTTTTTAGGGAGTCACAGGTACTAAAGGCCACCTAGCCCTTAATCTGTACAGACTTTTCAAACTTCTTCTCAGCTGTTTTCAAACCAATTTTAGCTTGTTTTAACGAGACAAAGGTTTCTTCCAATGCAGATAAAACACAACAAAATGGCACTTGGTACCCACTGTAATGCAGATTTTGCTTGAGTTTTCCCTAGTAGGTAAAATCTCTATCAGAAGAATGGTGTCCCAAACACATGGGGAGCAATCAATGAAAAAAAAACTACATATCACACATATGCAGTAACATCAGAACACTTGGCAGTGATGGTAAAGGATGTTGTTACCCATCCCGCTCTCTTACTCCAGAATAATGTGGGTTACAGCTGGGCCACCTAATGCTTATGCCAGCTGAAGACCACAGCTTGAGAACCACTGTCACAAACCCATGACAAAGGAGACAAGGTCAAGACTGCATTTGTGCCATTCATCACATACCCCTGCACAATGAAGTGTAACCACATTTCATTTTTTTCAATGTTGTAATTCTTGCTCTGTAGTGGATGGTAAACTTACTTGAACTTGTTGCATTCAAATTGTTCTACAATAGAGAAAAGTTGTACAAATAACTGAAAATTATAATAGTCAGGTGTATAAAAGTGTCAGGGTCATCCTAAACACTGATTGCAAGCAGATGAGTCTAGACCCCAGAACTATTGCTCCACAATAAAAACAGCCAACAGGCAGGATTTTTGTTGCAGAATGGATCAGTCTGCAATCTTATTTTTATTTTTTATTTTTTAACAAGTACACTGAGCTGCACATGCACAGCTAAGTGTGCAATGCTGGACATCCTGGGATCTCCAGTGCTGTCATTAATGAATAAACGCCATTCTGGCCTGGCAAAATCAAGATGGCCAAAGATCCAACACCCAGAAGAGGAGCTGATGAATATTGATGTGTATTGCTTCACATGTAAAGCTGAGCTTGGAATGCCAAGCTATGCTAAACTGAATCTGAAACACCCACTGAATAGACTCCTACGTGCCAATCACTATGGCGAAGATCTGACACATGGAAAAAGACCCAAGGAAGATAGCAGTGCCAATGATAAAGCATAGAAAAGTGAGTGTAAATAAAACATTTTGATCAGGCGGGTACTTTTATTTTATTGGAGAAGGGACATTGTCCGTCCCTATTGCAATTAAAAGACAGTCTGATCTCAGTTTTTTTTCAACATCTAGTTAACAGCATAGGAAAAGTAGTGCAGCTGAAACTAATTTAAAATGTTACATGGTGGGGGCATTGACATCTATGAATTTTGGTGGACCGAGTTTGCCATGCCTTAAAAAAAATAAATAAAAAAATGTCTGCATGTTGCAATGGTAATGCTGACCAGTACTAGTAATACAAACACAAAGTATCACACACACAGAACTGCACCACTAATCCAGAATTGTGAATGTAGCTAGATCATGAAACTTATGATTTTTGAAGTGCTAAAGGGGGCCTTAATAACAAGCTACACAGGGAAAAGAATACCATAAGAAGGGGTTAACTACAGCAATATCTACTACAAATTACAAAGACAAATACCAGCAGGTTACACTGGGTTTGTTCAATCTCTAGCGGCTCTCCTGTATTTACACAGCAAATACTGGAAGGGAGAATAACCAAGGCCATGCTTGGGTCCAGTTTATGGACCAGTTTTTGACCCAGCCTAAATGGAGCGCAGGTAAAGCAGATTATAATTGCTGCAGAAACCTTTGAACAATGACACAGTAATGTGACTGACCTTTACTGACTGGGTGCTGCGTGATGTGGAAACATATGGTGCTGCTTCTCGTCACACGTGGGTCAATAAATGGTGTGACATGGGCTGGGAACGTACAAAACAATTTGGACAGTAGAAATCTCTGAGGGGACACAGGAAATGCAGGGATGAGAACTGATTCCAATAAAACAGGCTCAGATTTTCCATAGCATTTGCTAAGTATCCCCTCATGTTGACACAAAGGTCTGCAATGTGGACCCTGTGGCAGCAAACTGCATTATGCAAAACATACATTTGTTTTTTTTACTATACAACCAATGAATAAAAAACCGGCCCAGGCATGTAAAACAGTTCCAACTGTACAAATTAAACAAAAATAACCTCTCTATAGGAATAGGGTGAGGAAACCTGGAAAAAAAGAGAAAAAAAGGAGCAGCCAAACAATTTATCAGTAATTCTTTTGAAACATTAGAAGATACAGATGATGTCTAATGGAAATTTGATACCAAGGTTTCTTGCTTCTGTTTTTAGATATCGAGACCCTTGAGGGCTATATACACTTGTCTATTTTTATATAGCAAAAATCACCCATTTAGCAGTAAAAAAAAATGCATTTCATGTAAAAAAAAAAAAGTAAATAGAGATTTACCCTAATGAATTTTCTACGTCATTATGAACTAAGAGGCTATATGCTGATAATTTTCAGCCAATCTATAAAATAGCAGGATCCTCAGAACTTGAGACTAACAGTGCTATAAAGAGGACAACAAAAAAAAAGCAAACAGCACATTTTTTACATTCTCTTGCACATGATGTGTAAATATAATTCTCACATTTCCACAATGAGCTCTGCAACAAAAAACCTAAGCTGCCATAATAAAAAGTTGTAGGCTATAAAATGTTTCAAGGTTCATAAAATAAAACAAAACCAAATGCTGACCTAGGATATGGTACCACCAATGTTCTAAACATATGGCTGCATCTCTGATGATCATGAAGGCTGCAATACAAAGACTTACAGGCTCAGACTACCTACAAGCAAAATATATTGCAAACCTAACTTTTCACAAATTTGTAACATACTTCTTGATGACTCAAATTAGGAAAGCAGAGGAAAGGGACAAAATTATTTTTTAGACAAGTGTTATCTTACTTTATGTATGTGAACCCTTATCTTGTGCTCAATAGAAAGTGTTCAGCTTTGGTTTACTAACAGACTGTAAAACTGTAGCCACAAAGAGATAATAATTCTCTCAATGAGAACTACAACCTGCAGTTCCAGCAAATAATAATACATAATATTACACAAGCACATACGTGAATAACAAAACCGATAACTTGGCAAAGTTTTGCCTTGTCATGCTGCACACCGACACATCTGGCAAAAAAAGGAGGACACTAATTACTCCACGTGCACTAAAAATAACCAAATTATAATACAAAATTCCAATGACAAGCAGGAGGACAAAACAGATGATGTTCAGTGTCAAAGCTACACAATGAAATCTACAGTCTCCTTTTGTGGCTCTAATCGATGTTAACCCTGTGGGTACAAACACAGCTTAAGTGCCTTACTGGGATGCAATATCATATCACATAGACAGGTACTTGGAACTGAAAGAGTTATTGTTCAGTTTGTCAGCCCTCACCAGGAGGGGGAACAGAGCTGCCCCCTGTGACCTGTCTGACAGGAGGGGCAATAATCTAGAGCTGTCACTTGCAAACACTGAGCTCCATGTGTTGCCCAGACAAAAGCCAGAAGCAGAAAATATTAGAATGGAAACACATTGAGTTACCACACCCCCCCTGTCTCTCATTCCTCACCACCACCCCCTCTGGGGTATATGCAGTTATAAGCAAGATCTGACAATGCTTGCAGCTGCAGCATCCAACCTAGGGACACTCATTAATTACCCTCCTGCACTATTCCCAGGGGCAAACCCTGTCAGAACAGCACATGTGCAGATCACCATGACATCAGCTGATCTCCATGACATCAACAGAGGAGAGATTGCATCAAGTCCCACACAAGAAGGAGACAACAGAGTTGTACGAATGTGTCTAAAGACAGCAAAGAACTAAAGGGGCAAAAACAATTCAACAGACCGAGACAATTTACTGCTATCTAATGCAAGAAAAATAGAAGCCACATAAATACAATGTGATATAGGTGGAATGCAGACATGGAAATAATCTTATAAATAGATGCACACCTAGGAAAAAAGATGCCATAATCAACCAAATAGAATGACTGACTGTGCGGCTGTATGTATTATACAACAGCAGGCAATAGATGCTCACCATTTAGTATTATCATGCAGGGTAAGTAATCTGAGGGACTGGTGGACATCCCTGTCACTGACATATATACCACCCTCAGAAGGCAGGGATGGGTCATGAAGGTACCATCAAATAGTCCATCACTTGCATCACCAGCATGATGATTTTATGTCTCCTTGTGTTGGCCTACAATGGAGTAGTATGCAAATTTACCTATGGTACAGGTGTGAGCAATTCTATTGATAAATTCAGCAGTACAGCCGGCTGTTGGTAAAAATCAGGTAAAGGTACAAATAAACTGCAGAGATTTACAGAAGCATTTACAAAACACAAATCTACAGAACAGCAAGCAGAGGATTAGGAGCTACCAATGCATCAGGTTACTGGGAAAGTTTATACAATCTGGTGGTTTGATGTACTCCTACATGTTTGAGAAGAAAAAATAAAACTTCAGGCAGGTAGGTGCATCCTTTTTTATATTTCTACAAGAATCTTCTGCATTACCAAAGCATACCGCTAAAGCAGAAATCGATTTCTCAGGTAAACTAGGACCAAAATGAGCATTTTTCTCCTTGCAATACAAAAGAAGCCCCACCACAATCGTAACCCTGTGATTTTACCAGGATTCTGCTGTAAGCTTAGCAGTCACCCTGATAACTTGGGATAAAAAAGCGACTAGGCCAAATATGCACCAGGTAAAGTCTAGGCTGACAGACTGTATATAGAAGCAGTCTAGACAAAGTCAAAACTTAAACTGGAGAAACAAGGGGCAAATTGTTTAATTCCAGACAAATGAATAAACTATGTTATAAGAAAATAGAAAGTAAACCATACACATATGCAGACTATAACACAGATGTGCAGATGTCCTTTTAACTGTGATTTTTAGACTTTTCATACATTAAAGTTGCACACACTGCCATACAGTAACATACACAGGGCATGTGTGTGACGTCAGTAGGCAGCTGGGAGTGTTGTGCACATACAATGCATTCCTGAAATAGTTTAGCGGGATTGGCAGAGCCAAGAATCCACCTTGTCCAGATACAGGCACCTGATTCTTCACCCCTAGGAGAAAGCATTTTGGACCTGCAGCTCTGGACCAAACAATAGATACTAATGTGTTTACGTTAAGATTGTTAGGTTGTGGCATTGGTAAAATCACTATGTGCAAAAAAAAAAAAAAGTGGACGCACTAAGTGCTTTAAGGTATTTAAAGCTGTTGAACACACACCTTTGTCTTTGTACATTGTTTTTTAGAAGACCATTACTGGAGGGGGGAGGGGCAAAGGAAAAGGGTAAAGGAGTGAATTTAAAGATGGGACACAAGATCAAGATTAACTGATCTGTCACAAGAAAATTATAGAAGTTCTGCCATTTGTGGCCTCCTAAAGAAAATTCTAGCTGACGGGCTGTGTGCGACTGAAAATTGATCTTTTTGAAATGAAATACAAGCAGAAAGTTTGTTACTGCAGACGTACTATGTTTCTCCTGCAGACGTACTATGTTTCTCCTGCAGTAAAACCTTCTTACCTTCCTGCTTTTAGTATGAGCACCGAGTTGCACATCTGTTGGATGACGTGTAAATTAGATGAAAATGTTGGTGCTGCGAAAGGACCTCAAGAACATCAAATCACTGGAGCAAAAGTAAAGCAGAGTTTAGTTTAGATACATTTGAGTCATGAACCTAGAACTAAGATTCCTAAAAACTGGTACAATTCTTTTGTTTTCTATATTGGTCTCAGGTAAAAGACTCAAAGCATCAGCATGACACCTAAAGAACCGATATTTTCAAAGCGCTCAGCAATGACCGCCTACATGATTCTCACATGACAGTGTCCCTTTAATCACATTTTCACTATCAGAGAGGAAAGTAGTGCATCTCTCCTTTTTCTCTCTTTTCATAGATTATTTCCAGGAAGTATGAAATTAGAAAATTGTATACTAGAGTAGTAAAACTGTACATTCCATGTAACAAGCACTATTCTAGGAATTTACTAAACAGAAGTAGTATTCTGTCACAGACAGGACAGTCACAAGTAAAGTATGCACGACATGCACAACATGACAGTGATTACATTTCATTAAACAAATAACGAGATCTGAGGCATTCTATAGATCCAGTTGATGGGTGTTTAGTAGAAAGACTTCATTTGAACGTCTGTGTTTAAAAATATCTTAATTACACGCAGTGATCCATGTATGATGAGTTTTGTAAAGCAGTTTGGTGCACTTTTTATGGCTTGTGGTAAGTTTTCCATGTATCTCAATAAAATTTTAATGTAAATTTTAATATGCACTTGCACATTAATGACAGTGAACCTGTCAGCCATATTAAACATTTAAAGGTGAAGATCTGCCTAACCAAGGTGCGAAAAAGTGTATACAGTTATTTGTATCGGCCAGGAAACCCTCAGCCACACACAATCTGCACAAGCCTGGGAGATGATTGCAGTGGAACCTATAGAAGGGATCGATAACAAGAACTGCTCATCTAGGATAAATATGTTGCCAACAGCTTGCAATCTAGTTTGGGAATGTCAAACATTCAGACTGTAAAATACGATACAGAAGAATGTTTGCTATATCAGTGAATGATTACTGCTTATATAACCTGATACTTCCTAAACAATTCAGCTGAATCCAAGCAAGCGCTGTACATTGTACAAAAGGGATTAAATGAAAGGAAAGGAGGGGGGACTAAAGTGATAGGGAGTAACTGCTATTGACTTGAATGTCAGTTGATGCAAATTGAGCTTCTACCTGACTCTTTCCTAGTTTTCCACAAAACTCTCCCTCAGGACACTAAACAGCCTTCTATTTGTATTGTTACATTCAAGGAGATAACTGCCATTTGGCAGTCTAATTCAAGAAAGTCCTCAATGGTTGGACGGTCTGCAGGGACAACAGTCCATCGAATATAACTGATTAGTTATTACACAATATCACTAGGTGATATATGGAATAATAATATGGAATGCTGTAACCAAACAAAATCACTCATATTTACATGGGAACTGTTTTTTTATGGACCCTATTTTTTCAGCAGGTTTGTAAATATTACCAAATTTCAGGACACTTCTACCTAGCAATATAACCCATACAATAATGAGGTTCTATATGTCATCAGCTCATGGTGGTTTATACTGAAACAAGGATGACATCCTATAGCAAAGGTGTGTATTTAACGTGGAAATAAAGCTCCACTTTTAAAAAATGTGTTATCAGGCAGCTCATTATTGCAGAAAGGAACAGGCAATGTCACTTCTGCAATAACCCCTCTTACCTGCCGGACTGCTTCATGAACTGTCAAAATAATCTGAGCTGCCCATGCTTTAGTTGCCAGGATATCCGGCAATTCTGGCTTCCCTTGCACTGCTGCGACTAAATGAACTCACAGAATCCTGAAAGGTGTTTTGTATTCCCAGCCAATCAAGATGGCTGAAAATAGCAAGAAGGAAAATGGTGGCACCCTGTGACAGTACTGGGACAGGCAAGTATGTTGGTGTTTAGTTTTGCTTTAACAAGGCATGCCACAATTGTATGGTGGGTTTGTAGTTTGGGATAAGGTAGGATAAGGGTAAAACCCCTGCCAATTCATATTTTAGTGTCATGTAACACTGGAGAAATGTTCCTTCATTTCCTGTTGCAAAAACAGTATGTTAGAGGAAATCCCCCAAAATGAAGGGAATTACACAGTTGTCCCTAGAACAGAGGCCCTCAATGAAAACGTTGCTGCTTTCTCGGAGGACAATTTTTGGATTTCCTTTCAGTTACTTTCTTAATGACAATGGGCCCAACCTTTCCCCACCCTATGCAAAATTAAAATGTGGTCACTTTCACATCTATTTGTACAGACTTAAACTAAAATCTTAACAATATTCAACCTAAATGTCAACTTGTTTTCTACCTATATAATTGCGCAGCCAGTTACAATGGAATATACTTTTATGAATTCTTTTTACACTCTTATCTTATTGCATTTCTATAAGAAAAACGTCATACCCCTTTTTCAAACTGATGTCACACCAAGAAAATCACCATGATGAGCTCGATAAATTGTTTACTTCAAATTAGTTATAACGCTAACATGTAAATATGACCACCTTGGCTGGTATAAAAATCCTGGAAGAAATGTGCAGCCATACTACCCATCACCATTGAAAAACCTCCATTTTTCCTTTTCCCAAGTATTTATATATTCATACCGCTGCCACCATTAGCCACCTGCCTGTCAATTATGGATGAATTGTTGTTCTGAAGACTTATAGTATTCAAACCGACAAAGCATAATGCATTAACGTGTTAAAGCAAAGGACATAATTCTGGAGGGGGCTGGGGGTTATTATGTATTTATAATGTATGGAACTGGTTTGTGACTAGACTTGAGCAGCTTGGCAGCTTGAAAAAGCATCCTGCGGTCTTGACACAGGTCAGTGCAAACTGTAAACAGGCAGTCACTCATCACGCTGACAATGAGAGTTATATATAAACTTTTCTATATCTGTACTCCACAGTGACTATGTGCAAATCCATTGCCTGTGGAGGTGTCAGGAAGGGATATTATCAGCAAAATGTGGCACCTCATGTGTCAAATTCAGACACCTCTTCAAAGTGCAAGCAAGTGGTATAATCTGCGAGCTACTGTCCTTCCTACACCACCAAAGCGGGGCAGACACATGGATATGACAAGGTAAGTATATGAATTATGAATCCTGCATGTTAGAGCCATCAAGTCCAACACCAATATAACTGCATTCTTCTTATGCAAGCTTAAGCCTTGGAGATTCTCAAGGAAGAGTTCTACAGAAAATGTAAAACAAAAAAAGAAAACTGTTTACAACTAACATTGTAACATTGATATATTCTTCATTGTGAACCAAATACTCTCTTAATTAAACACAATGCCTATCTCCTAACTGTAACTAGAGACATTTTTTTCCAGAATGAATATAGTGATGTCCACAGAAGCCCTCCAGACATTTTATTGTGCATTACTACAGAGGAAGTGGGTTCCCAATTATAAAATAGATGTCCCAAACAGTATACAATTCTCTCTGCCATTTTGGGGGAAAATGCCACAATTGCAACCCTCTCACACAAAATACAGCATTACTTTTATCTCAAAAATACAAACAGTTTTGCATTAGGTAAAAATGCCTCAACTCCTGAGCACAATTTTGTAATCCCAGCTAAAGAATGCTGCAGCAACTGGAATGATTAGTTTTTGTTCAACAACTTCTCTACACAGAGAAGAAACATTGAGACATTAGATACAGACCCTTAGTGCTTGAATGATCAAAAGACTGACAACATGTTTTTTAATCTTAGAAGTTGCAAATAATAAACATTCATACCATGTAGCAGCAGTCCCATCAGTTAAAAACACACAACAATATTTTACTTGTATTATTGTATGTCATTTATATTATGGTTTCCCAGGGGGTTCTACAAGAATAGTTAAGGAAAGTCAAGAGGTAATTAAAACTAAGGGTCCTAATCCTTGACCATTGCTGAAGAGTCTTCAGGAAATATTGTGCAAGTCATCCCTAGTCATGTGCTGAAAGTTAATATAGAACAGACCATTGTCTGACAACCGTGCATTGAACAAATCTAAACAAGGTGTTGTGGATTAGAATGACAATATTTAAGATAAAGGCCAAGGATTAGATTATAATGAATTAAATATATAGTCTCAGAAGGCCTTCTTCAATCTTCAGATTGTCTATGAATTTATCTCCATATAAATGTTCTTGTCTTCAGCACAGAAAATTCCTCTCAAGCCATCAAAAGGGGATTTGCTTGATAAATACAAATGGGGAATAAAGATGGCCCTGCACATGTGGCTTAGGTCTCTGGCTCACAAATGATCATACAAAAATGTATCTGTCTTGTATAGAATAAGGAAGGAGATTTGTTTTTTATTGCTGCCTGTGTCAATCGGAGTAAATTCACCCATTCTACGTTTCTTGGTGAGCAGCGCTACTACACTGAAAGTGAGGGAAAATCCAAAATTAGGAATTGTCACTAAAACAGCAATGGGGGGGGGGGGGGGGTAGAGATGGGAAAATCTGTTTAGGTGGCACTTGTCTAATAGGGGATCTTGCTTGCTTTCAGGAAATTCCTTATTTTGTGGTTATGGGACAGAATATTAGAGTAATCACCCTCCCTTGGGAAGCAGATAGTAAAAAAAAAAATAGGATATTACCTCTACCTAATCCATTTATAAGTTGAAAAGTTTAATTTTTATACTTTCAGTTACAAGCTCACAATGATAATATCATCTAGTCAGATGAACGACTATTCAAGGGACAGAATATAATCAAATCCACAAGTAATACTACTGACCCTACGATGTCAGCTAGCTCAAAGTTTATCAATACAATTACAGGTATAATCCAGGTATCCAAAACAAAGTGCATGCAAATGAAGAGGGGTCTATTTTGAGTAAACAATGATCAGGTTACATGGAAACTAGTGGAGGCAGAACATGGAACACCAACAAAAAATGAAACAAAATAACAGCTCATAATAGTGAAGAAAAAAACAAAAACAAAATGTACAGCTTTTTTATGAATACCATACTTTCTAGACAACATAACATAAAAAAGCCAAATTTAGGCTGTTTCCTAGGAGCTGAAAAAGTAGTGTATAAATGGGTGTATGTAACCAAAAAAGCTTACACGTGCCGGGCATCCATTTTATCACATGCTGGACAAATGTTGTAAGATCTTTGCATCCATAGCTTAAGACAAGAAGTGAAATAGGTTACTTAGAGGTCACCGTATCTCTTTTTATGAGTTATTGTTCCACTATATTGTGGAAGACATTTATGCGTAGTGAAGGTGTAAATGAGCCAATTGTCAGGATTTATGGTTTCACATCTTGCACAACAAGCTATATTGGGTGAAGGAACTTACATTTGTAGAAGGTGAGTGAAAACAGACAATGTAATTGTATTATAGCAGATTATGTTTTGCCTTGTTTCTGGCATTTCAGCTAGAAACACAGCTAAACCACATGACTTCACAGACAAGGTATTCTCTATTCTATATTTACATGAAGAAACTGCTGCCAGGTATAAACCTTTAAGCACTTAAAAGTGTCTGCATATACACAGCTAGGGCAAGAGCCTAAAGGTGCCTTCTCCAATGCAAAGACATTCTTCAGGGCAAAAAATCCACATTTTGGAGAAGTATTGGGCTCGTCTGCTGCTTTAGGTGATCCACACATTACTGTGATGGACAGTCACACCAACCAACAAAGATGTGCAGGAGGCACAAAAACGTGGGCAAGCTTCAGTACCTTCAGGAAGTATCAGAGTTTTGCCTGATGCCTCAGAACGGCCTGACATTCAAGCGTTAACAGCAGCATATGCATGCTTATCTCACCATAGGACATGTGAGACCTCTACACAAGTATGCCCAAACTGGTGCAAACACCATTTTTAAGAACAGTAATATTTACAGAAGGTCATCAAAGTGCTCCCACCATTCTTCAGGAAGATTACAAGCACTGTGACTTTTTCACCTTATGCTGCCTACTGCATACCAAATTCAGGTTGACTTTCCCAGATTTATTAAGTTCAATCACATATTCTCAGTATTCCTAACAAAGTAAAGAACCTCAGGCTTACAACTAGGGGAGAACAGATATTGTCTTTTCCATTAATAAGATTGGAGGCACCAGGTGTATCCAGCGAAGACCCCATGTACCTCCACTCAATGAGGGAGAAGGGAGTTTGATTGTAAAATACAGGTCATTTGACCGGGCAAGCTTTTTGATCTTACCCTAAAACTACAGGGCCCAGGAGAACAGCACATACATTCTCACCATTGTGCTTAATAAATGTGCAGTGTTTTTCCTTTTTTAATGAAGGTATTGTATGGCTGCCATTGAAATGAGCTACAAAATGTCACACTTTATTACAGAGTTGTCCAGTTGGCTGTTAGCTCAGGTATTTTAAATCAACCAATTTTAGAAGCCTGTGCATGTTTTTCAGTATAGGACACATAGTTATGTGCATATTGTGTATACAGTTTAGGAATGACATTACAAATGTAACCAAGGTCAAAGTACAAAAATACTACTGCGGTACTGTCCCTTTGCAAACAAAGACATTTGCTGGCAGTGAAATGGTTATCCTGGAACTGTAAGAAAACCTAGAAAGACTTCAGTACTGAATATGAAAAAAAATTGGCTACAATGTATTTTCTTTAAAAGCTAAATTCCAGGAAAAAACACAACTTCTCTTGTCCTCCCCTGTACTGCAAGGATTAAATTCTCATTTATGCCTTGGGGGACCATAACAAAGGAAATAACTTACCTCATCTCTCACTCTCCGGTAGTTGGCCCACCCCTTTCTGGTTATGATGGTTGCATTGCGGGCAAACACTTGGCGGCCCTGCGCTGACGTCAATGCCTGCGACCACATCCCATAGCAGCTTATGGAGCAGACAGTGGTGGACCGGCCACACACTTAACCCTTGCAATGGGACTGTCCACTGGAGTACGAGTACCCGTTCAGATGCTACCATAGTTGCAATGCGTAAAATGTTCATTTTTGTCTAGGGGGGTGTTAAAGACCATCTTTTCTTGTAGCTTCTATTCCAGAGCACTCTAAGCTGCAAGTCGGATGTCATCCCCTACAACACAGGGCCCTGGAGAGTGAATTGTAATTGAGTTGACAAAGTTTGACAACACCCTACAACCCCAAGTGTCTGGGTTCCAGCTTCAGGTATTGCATATAGCACTTTGCATGACATCAACACTTTATCAGACAACAAAGTCATTTCACTAACATGCAAGCTATTTTACCTACGATCATTATACTATTTCAGAACATTTTCCCACCGAAACACTAATGTCACATATTAATAGTGGTCCTTATTCTGTTAGGTCCGAATTAATGGGATGTAACTATTGAAAGGCTTTATGATTTATAGAGGGTTTTAATCTCTACTTGTAACAGCACTTTGTTTCTGCCTTCCCTAGTAGGCACCAATTCACAAGTCTTATGTGAACAAAATGCTGTGAAATCCAATAATTAAGCAAGCTTGCAAAGAAATCAGATTCCCTTCATTGTATTACACTCATCATCCAACATTCAAACAACAACAACGTGTATGTTCTTATCAGTTGTAGGGTTACCGACACCAATTTCAATGGCTACCTTTATCTCCGCTCCTTACAATCCCCCCAGCTTTCTAACAGAAGTGGTTTCCAACAAAATATTTCAGAAATTTCAGCATTAATATTTAACAAGACCATTTTTATGCCACATATTGAATCATAAATTCCTGCATCCCCAGAGGCACCATAACTCTCTGCCTGGTGCCTTGACTGCTACAAGGCTGAGGCTCCTGCAAG
Organism: Pyxicephalus adspersus; assembly: GCF_032062135.1. Classification (NCBI taxonomy): domain Eukaryota; kingdom Metazoa; phylum Chordata; class Amphibia; order Anura; family Pyxicephalidae; genus Pyxicephalus; species Pyxicephalus adspersus. The sequence goes on along the minus strand of NC_092864.1, from coordinate 54,042,895 downwards.
GCATCTGGAGCTTCATCTACACAACACGGATTTCTGCAAGAGCAGAGGTTTAGAGGAAAGTATGCTTTGCATTATTCCATTATTGCATTCCATGGAACCAGGGCCATGTAAGTCACAATGATGACTGCAGGTTATTAATAAAAAATACATTGTGGTCACAGCAAACCATAAGATGTCTTATTTCTAGTGCATATTAGAAAATGAATCACAGTATTTAGTTGCTATAGGCAACACAATATCAATATTGTATTTTATTTGTACACAAAGCTTGCATTATTCTAGTAAATCACATCCTTCAGGTTTGGAGCAGCACCCTGCAACATATAAACATAAGAGCCCGGCACTGCCAGTGAACAAGTGCTGTCAGTACATGCCAGGTTTACAAGATGTTATGCCCGATACCAAATACACAAATGTTTCTAAATGATACAATGACTTTCTATAAACATCAGATGGGATCTGCCTGTGTGTGCACACAATAGATGAAATATGTGTATTCAACAGTCTGGAGAAGAACACAATCTATGATCATGTCAGCTCAATGAAGGCTCAGCCACGCTGCTAACAAAAATCTATTTATTTAGCTGCATGGAGCAACTAGGTCTGTATTTTTGTAGATGTCATTCGAATAAATAAATCAGCATAGTTATCATCAGAAAACACCCAACAAGTACATTTATTCCTCTAAATCAGCCTCTCTCTGTCTTTTTAACATGGAGGAAAACCTAACATTACCTTTTCGATTTTTAGGGAACCCCGGCTATAATTACTATATCCACAGCTCACAGTACATTAGTGTGATAGTCAGTGGGAAGAATTCCTCTTACATTGATGACCAGTGAGAAGAATGTCATTCTTACAGATAACCAAACAGATCATTGGTGTCACTTATACTGACCTGAGAATCACCAAACTGCCTATTGTAAGAACCCCCAGCAACCTCAGGAGGAACCCTGGTTGGGAAACACTGGTCTAGATGATTAATGTTTGGCATTATTGGATTATTATTATTATTGGATTATGTAACAGTCTGAGCACCATTCCCTCTCTCACTATCAGCACAAAAAGTCCCCCCAATATCAGGATGTCATTATATGTTTTCAGTTTACCCTCAGGATGGATTATTTCCAAAATTATAATCTAGAAGTCCAGGGGTCCTATCAAGTAAATCAACAGCAAAAATAGAGGAGATAGATATATCAGTTCCTAAAATGGCAATTTTTTTGAAGCTTGTATACAAAAGTTTGCTGTACTGGGGAAGAGGAAGAAAAATCCAGAAAGGTCTCCATGTAAACTCAGCACAAAATCATTTTCTGCTTGTCAATCATTTTCAAGTCACGCTTGTCAGAATAGTACTGCGTGTCAACATTCCAACAGAGTTCTTAAAAATGAGCAACTGACAGGTTCCCTTTCTTTAAAAAAGATTCTCTAGTTGGGCCCTCACCTGAAAGATTCCATCAAATGCCCTGGCATGGCCCTTGGTATCTTCAGCACAGGTGCACTTAGATATGTGTAACATTTTGCCTCATACCTTGCAATGTATACAGTCGCCCTTAACAGATTGTTTTTCACCCCTTCAGTGAATTTACATCTAGAGCCTACTGTGATACCATCACTGAACCAGAAGCCCAATTATACATTGAGTAGACATAGTTCTTGTAGTACCACTGAATGGGGCAGCTGGTAGAGAAGCCGGTGAGCCCATCTGGTGTGTAATTATAGCAGGAAGGCATTTATGGTTTATAGGGAACTCAGCTGGCTGCTACAAAATTATGCACATATAGTAACAAGTAGAGGAAACATATCCAGCAGGTGCTAGATGTTAGATACACAATGTAATAAAATACTGGTCATTTGGGCAGATGGTCGTAAGGTAATCAGTAGGTATGTGCATGCCGTTGTAGTACTTTTTGTTGTAGTACTTTTACTTTATACCAAACTACTGAACACCGTCAAAAACAAACAAAGCAGAAAAGCAGATGTATACCCTAACTGAATAAGAAACAACAGCAAAGTTTTTCAATTCATAAAATGCTTCCAACCATTTTTCATTGAATTGCATTTTTCTTGGCTACTTGCTCAATCATTGGCTGCGCATCATTGTTTAGGACCTGTATCCTCCTGGATACTTTGTAAAAGCAAAGTAATATAAACACTTCGTATCAAGTCTCTTGCACACCTTGAAGAGCCGGAGTTTGAAAAGAAGAAACAGCACAGGGAGCCAATTAGTTCACATATTGCATGTATGTTAGGAGGAAAATGCAGAGCAATGAGCTAATGGCTGCTGCTTTTGCTTTTATTGTCCAGGTGGAGGCTTGAGAGGGTCCTGGAAACCCTGGACTCAGAGTAAGCGGGTTAAATGATGCTGGCTATCAGACTAAGGGATACACTGGTGGAAAAATATAATAAGCTCTGGAATAAAAGTATTTTTAAAGTGGGTTTCAACTGTGTCCCTTTTGGGGAGATTTTGCTTACTGTAGTGGTAATACGCTGTGATTAAACAGCTTACATATGTTACCAGGATGGGACCAGAAGGAGAAACAATCCAACCAGATAACAGGGCATAAAACCAGACAGAGGTTCTAACAATTCCACATTTAATCCAAAATGAAGTCAAAATTTGGCTTTAGTTGGACCTCAAGTTCTTTTTTCAGCCAGCAGTTATAACATTAGCACCGCCCTTACACTGGGGACGGCTTCTCATTATGTGGACTTTATCCCAACATCCAAAAGTCTTCCAGTTAGCAAATTAGCAGAGGTCACACAGGATGTTTTCCACCAATATTAAACCTCAGTGCCCATTCCTCAGGAATTCTTAGAATTACAGAGCCATATGCATGCATATGTTTTTATTTTTCAGCTCCATGATTCTCATATAATGTATACATTGTGTGGGCTCACAGCACAGAGTCAGAATACATGACATCTGAATATGGGACAAGGAAACTATGTCAAGCAAGACAACACATGCTGCACAGAGCATAATCCTAATAAAACCATAGAACATATTGACCTAAAACAACTAATAGAAAGCAAAGTATGTGCACTCACATGTCGTGTCAATATACGCACTGAACGTGTTTGCTTAACGCAGTTGTCCAATAGCCATTACTCATTAATCTTTCCCCAGAATAGGATGCTGGAATCTGCTCATACAAGATATGGCAAGATCATATAGACATGAGAGAGCCGGATATTAGAATTGCCAGTTATAGTAAATGTATTCCTTGCAACCCATAACAGTAGAATAATTCAGAAACTGCTTTTTTTTTGTTTATATTTCTTTCCCTCTCATCATATTTATATAAATGATCTGCTTATGCACCCTTACCGCCCAGCCATCCTACAGCTGGACAAGGATTATAAACCCCAACACCAACACACAGTTGCAGCTGTCATCTGCGTCAGCATCTGGTAATCTAACCTTAACAGAAGTCCATTACATTCACATCCTCCAACTCTTAGATTGTAAGCTCTTCCGGCAGGGTCCTCTCCTCTTCCTGCATCATTGTTTGTACCTATCTGGTATTTGCACCCCCTATTTAATGTACAGGGCTGCCTAATATGTTGGCTGTTTATAAATACTATTGAATAACAACAATATTCTGCAAAGGAGCAGAAAATGTTTAGTCAAAGGCTTTCTTTACCAGGGCAGTATAAAGCAAGATATTGAAAGGTTCAACCACTACGGTTGTTGGAGTTATAGATGTATACGATTGTAAAGCTAATAATGACGACAGCTCTGGGTGAATGTGGGAGCTGGAACATAAGAACAGCCCAATAAATCAGCTTAGTATGCCTGTGGCAGCCCAGACAGTAAGGTGCATGGGGGGTGGGAAAGGTATTGGTATTTTGGACTGCTGGTGGAGTGGCTCCCATCAGAAGCATTTGACCCATCTGTTCTGCAACAGATTACTTACAAGTGTAGTAGATGCATTATAATGTTTTATTTGCAGCAGAATGGCTGTATACCAGCTTCTGTTCTCTGGCATCAGCACCTAACAAAGGCAGATAAAACATACCGGGTGCAGTACCCTTCTGCATTGTTCAGCTGAAATTGATGGTCTGCATATGAACCAATTATCTCACTGCATGATACCTTTCCTCAAGCAGAATTATTTCAGGGATTTTTTTTAATGGAAATTAGAATTTGCTATTACAATAAACTGAGCCATCAGCTTACTTTGAAAGTTCTGGTGGTATTTTAAACTCAAACTAAAAATGTGCATGAAATCGCTATAGTATCCAGACGCAAAGATAAGTTTAATGTTAACCAGTCAAGACAAAATTTCAGGAACTGCCTTTGTAAGTTTCTTTTTTCAAGCTGTACCGAGCCAATGATCATGAACAGAGATGAAATTGGCATTAAAGGGGAACTCCAGACTAACCCGTGAATTTGGCTGAAATATTTGTGTATTGTTTAGAGAGAGAGTCATTATATTATTACATGCACCTTTCCTAGGTTTAGCTTTCTATGTGAGCTCATACACACCGGACAGAGGTGATGATTATAATTTACTGTCCAAACAGAAGGCAGAGAAGTGACAAAGGAAGCTACATTTCTGAACCAAGATAACCGATATCAATACCCGCGTGTCACCTGTCTGGCGTGTAGTGTGCACAATACATGTGAATCACAAGAATGGCTGCACAGAATTACAAATTCTTTGGAAGGTAAAAAAGGCAAATGTGGATGTATTTTAGCTGTGCATTTATATGTTTGCCCAGAATCTACCTGCTTGCTAGGTGCCCATGCTGTCTCTGCAATGTCCATACATCTATACGCAACAAAGAGATAGTAATAAAGTTTATAGTCAGATGTTCAGTTAGAACTCAATTCCACTTGTGTGTTAATAAAAGTGTTTCCATGTGTTAACACAACACGTGGCAATGTACATGACGCGTGCTGGTTGACATTCTCTGCAACACACCTTACCAGTGTCATGCATGGTACAGCATTGCTGTGTGTTTCCCTGGGCTGTGATTTTAGTAGCACAGAATGCTCCAGATTTCTGTATAGTGTGGTGTAGTGTAGTAAATGCCGTAGTGTGTATGGTGCCCCTTAGCCTAAGCCTGCAATCATCATATCAGGAACACATAATAAGAGATAACAATAAGTCAGTATCCTGTGCATGGCAGTGGCTGGTAAGTGGTACAATTCACTTCATATTATCCACAGACCTGCTTGTGAACTTCAAGAAGATAAACATTTTCCCTGCACACCAGCAGTGAGATTTCAAGGAATTCCACAAGCACCTGGAGCTCAGCTAATTAATCCCAGGCTGCCTGAACTCTGAAAACCAAGCCCCAACCATTCCCAGGGCTGTCACATCTCACCCAAGCATGTACCTTCACGTCAAATCACCACCTAATCTTTCCATGTCTCTCCAAACCTTGGCCAGAACAAGGAATTATATGGGAAGGTTTGAAATGCATGTCTGGGTTTAGGAATAGAAAACGCACCTCAGTAAATATATCCACAAGCATTTCAGCTAAATAAACATGTGATAAGTGTGCTAGAGCTAGGAATGGCTGAGTCTAGTAAAGAAGAACTCTGACTTGGCTACTTAAATCACATTAAGTACATTACCATTTTAAACTTGCATGCTTGCAAATGATTTTTTGGTGATGTGATACCTAAATACTGTTTGAGCTTACCATTCTCCATCCTAAATGTTATGGACTGACACTGACTAACTTATGTAAGGCAGGGAAGAGCTATGTGGATCTTTAAAGCCCAATGGCTACACGCTACCAACATAAAGAACAAGTCTTAGATTCCCACAAGAAACCTGCACCATGCAGCTTCCTATAAAAGTATAAAACAGCTACCGTACTGTATATATGACACGGCAGAAAAAACAAAATCATTCCATTGTACATGGCTTCACACGAGTATCAGACCGTCCTTATGTCTGGAGTATCAGGCTGAACGGTAAATCACCAGCTGTACACAACTTGCAAAAATTCAAACTGATGCAGAAATTACTCTAAAATAAATTCCCATATTAGTGACAATAAATCAGACTGTAAGTGGGACATGTGCACTGGGAAGAAGCCAGGCTCTGTTGTGTTGCATAGTTTGATTGTGCCAACCTGTGGAAGGTACGGAGACCTGGAGGAGGGGGAGCTCTTTTATAAGGGGTAAAACAAATAGAAAATATTTCCAGTATATTGAATGCTTATTTAAAATCAAAGCATCATGATTTAGGAAGAGAGGTGACAGGGGTATGGAAATCATTAAAAATTAAAGGTGCTTAAATGTTTGGCTGGAGTTACACTTTAAGTCATTTAAAGGAAATCTGTTGAGTGAGAAAAACAGAAGCTGCCATCGCGGAGCTGAAAATGTTTGTTGCCTGGCTGTTTTTCTTCTCCCCTGCCTTCAATACTTTCTGAGTCACTGAATATATAGATCAGAAAATCTGAACCCTTTTATGCATACTGCTCGTTGACTCCCCATAATAAAACAACAGGGTCAGCATGATAGCCAGGCAACCGGCTGCAAAGCAGAAGTAATTGTGTCCTTTATGCTTTTCACATTGAGACCTAATTGGAATACAGTTCAGATTCCCAAAGCCAAACAAGTCTGGATGTTGACCAGGGAGGACAGAATCGGATACCTGCATGTAGCCCATGAGTCTTCTGACCCTAAAGGATCAACAAACCCCATGCTAATGTGTATGATCACTTTGGTGTCTGGGTAATACCAGCATGTCAATTCTAGACATCACAGCTAACAAAACCTAAATGACTGAAGAGGATTTATAAACTGTGACAAGCTGAACACCCTGCACTATATTGTAAAGGACAGTGTTTCCTGGTTTCAGATCTGTCTATTACTGCACCCTGCTATTCCTAAGTGTAGGCCGTGTAATGAAACCGTAACATCCAGGCCAAAAATTGTTAATATACAAACCCCCTTACCCACACCTTATGTCAAATCTGGCCTAAGTTATTAAACATGAATGTTTTATTTTACAGGGCCAATGAGCGGGCTTATAGGCAGCACAATGTAGATGTCACATAACAATGGTGGAGTATTGCTATGACCAGGCCATGACATTGCGTGACTCAGTCTAGGAGTCCAGCAAGAACATACACGACAAAGAGTGGTCCAAGTGTCCCAGTAACCCACATTATAACACAATAGCAGCCTTCCATGCCAGGGGGGACATAGAAATAAGACAAGGCAGCCTGCAACATCTAGACTATGCCAAAGCTCCGGGATGAGACAAATACCTGCATTGCACAACCGGCCAAACATCCAAATTGTATAAACATTTCAAATTCCTCAAAACAAATCCACATCACGCACTGCTATCGCTAACAAACATATCATTATCCACCAACTACCATGATATGCGTATACTGCCCAAAAATGCTGTGTGATAACAATAAATGCAATATCACCATTCTCCAAAAATCAATGACACCTGTCATAAATGGAGGAATGACGGTGCAATGTAAGTATTGATCAAGCTGCAGGTAATACACTGAGCAGTGTACAGAAATCATCAATAGACATTGTGAATCTTTTTATCTATGCTTAGAATGTATATATATGATTATGTCACTTATTTAATCTAATCGGGCTCATCCAATAAGCAGTAACCTATAGCAACCAATCACAATTTGTCAATGACTTCATTGAACGATTGGTAGCAATAGTTGTCTACACAAGATCCCAAGTTGTGATGATTTGTGCCATGACATGAAATGTACAGGCATTGCTCAGGCCATGTGTTCCCCCAATTCTTGTACACCAGGCTTCCACAGTCCTTCATCGCCTGTCAAGGCATGGATTTCACAATCATGGAAGACACCTGGCTATATTACCCAACTGCAAACCATCACACTGACAACACATCTCGGGCGCTTTGTTCCATCACACGCCATGACACATTTAGGACATGCCATTGGCGTGACACCTTTGATGCCGCATTGACCGATCGCTGAGATCAATAGAGGAGGAAAGCACCTTTGTATGGGGATCCATTGACACTCTCAGAGCTGGACTGGATATTATCGGCGGCGGGTCTCTTCAGGCTGCTGAAGTAACCCCTGGACCTGGAGTGAGTGGTCCTAGGTGAGCGGCCACCGGGGCTCACGAATGACACGGGGGCGCCGTCCTTTCGGGAGAAGATGCCACTGAAGAACCTGAGCAGCCTCCTCTCCTGGCCTCTCCTGTCCATCTCCATCTGTTCGGAGAGCTTGTGCAGATCACTATTATCCAGCGTGCGGTTCTTGCTCTTGCTCCTCTCCCACCTCTCCAGGTCAGTCAGGGGGTCGGTTTTGTTCAGCACTTCCCCCACATCCAAGGTGTTCCTCTTGTCCCCAGGACATGGGTCCCCCCCAGCACACATTTGTTCCCTGGCCTCTGCCCTTTGCTGGCTCAGGCAGCTGGAGCTGCTGTGGTGTTTGTCCCTGGTCAGGCTCCGGATTTTCAGCAGTTCTCCATTCCAGTGTCTGAAGCTAAAGCTTCTCCTGAGCAGGCTGGGGTGTCTCTTCTCCCAGGCCTGAGCATGGGGCTCATTGTAATCCGGGGCTGCAGGGATGGGGGCAGGCTGCTGGGGGGGGCTGCATGCCGGGGGGCTCTGCTCAGCATCCCCCGGTCCGGTCTCTGGGGTCCGGGTCAGCCGGAGCCGGCCCAGTTCTAGCTGTCCGGTGCTGCGGGTCCTGAAATTCCTGAGCCCCGGGTGTGGGGGGAACGTGTCGTGCTCCTCCTCCTCCTCCGGACACCTCTCCAGCCGGCTGTCCCCCACCAGCTCCTTCTTCACCAGGGTCAGGGAGATCCGGTACACCGTCTTCCTCTGAGGGGTCCCCCGCTCCATCTGTGGGGGCGCCGGGTCCAGCAGATACATGGCCGGGAGGGCTGGCGCAGCTTGTGCTGCAGGAGAATGGGGGGTGCGGGGAGACTCACCCCCTCTCTGCGCTTCTCAGCACCCCGCACTGCCGGCTGTACCCCGCCAACACAGCCGGGGACAGCACCGACGGGAACGGCATGAGGAGCCGGGAGAGCAGCGAGCTGAGCCCGCAGGAAACTCACACAGGGGCAGACACCCGGAGCCTGGGAGGGGGCGGGTACACTGCGCGGGGTGGGCGGGGATACGGGAATAAGGGAGGGGCGGGGGAGGAGTCACAGGGAGGGAGAAAAGCAAAGCCCGGAGCCGGGAACATCACAATCACATCGCAGCGACCGTGCGCCTCCTCGGATCACACGTGTGGGAGATCGGCCTCACCAATACATACACAATATATTCACCATTATAGCTCCAACATATTCCACAGCGGTGTACAAGGGAAAGACATGCCTGGAATATCACCTCCATTACATTGCACCCATAGCGCCAACATATTCCACAGCGGTGTACAAGGAAAGGATATGCCTGGAATATCACCCCCATTACACTGCACCCATAGCGCCAACATATTCCACAGCCATGTACCATGTAAAGCTATGCAGACATTACCTGCTCCATCCCCATTGTACTCTATGATCATCACAACATCCCCCCCATGTCTGTGCAGTGTAAGATCTGCAGGGGATACAACACCACACAAGGTACAACAAAAGACACAAGAACCCTAACACACATTTCAATCATTTGTATAATAGAGTGAGGAATCTTACCACCATCACCTGGGTATAGGGAGGGCAAAGTGTGGGCATGGGGTGCAGATCTTACACTGATTAATTTTTTAAATGGGAACATTGGAAGCACTTCAGCCTGCTAAGGTTATTGAATAATATTATTATTATGCAGTCTTTATATTGCGCCAACATATTACTCAGCGCTGTACAAAGTCCATTATCATGTCACTAGCTGTCCTCAAAGGAGCTCATAATCTAATGTCACTACCTCAATCGTTGTGTTTCATACACTCAACCAACTCAGGACAATTAACCTCACTGCATGTTTTTGGAATGTTGGAGGAAACCGGAGTACCTGGAGGAAACCCACACAAACACAGGGTGAACCCGCAAACTCCATGCAGATAGAGCCCTGACCGGGATTCAAACCTGGGACCCAGAGTGCTGACCACCGAGCCATGGTTATGTCTGTAGCAACTTATTTAATGGGAAACCAAAGCATAATGGTTAAAAACAAAACTCAACACAACGAAATACTAATTCCCATGAATAATGATTGGTCAGATACTAGGCAGGTGGGTCAGACATTGGTATTATCCTTCTGGGTCAGCAGCAAATATAGGCTGAGATTGGGTAAAAAAAAAAAATAAATAAAGACCACCTGACCTTGCTAAAGACAACTTGATTTGTATTTAGGACAAGCAGCTCAAAGGATCTATTTTTACCATTGTATTGTTCAACAGAAAGGTTTGCATTGTAGACAGTAAAACTACAGTAACATCCCACCACCACTATAGTTCGACTTTAAAAAGTTGTGATCAGGCAGGAAGAGGGGACAGTGATATCCCCTGTGCATTAAATCATACATGTCTGCCTGAGCACTTTCTTCTTTTAGAGAAACACTGAGCTGGGTGTGCACATGATGCTTGGATATGCTGGGCAAAATCTGGAAGCTAGAAGAGGAGCAGAAGAAGATAGAACAGGTAAGTGTATGTTAAAAGATGGGATCGGGCAAGTAAGGTCTTTATTTTTTCCTGTCCCTTCTGCAAAAAAGGACTGATCGTACATTCCTCTATGTTTCCATTTAGTTCTGCTGCAATGATCCTAAACATTAAATGGTAATAAAGCCGATATATACCCAAACAACCTGCAGGATTTCAGGCCTTTGTCACAACAGCAGCATCATCTAAGCTTTCCAGGTAACCTGGCAAGTCTCTTGTTATTCTTATTTTCCACAATAGCATGGAAGGCCCACTTCTGTGGCACTGTGATGTGCTGCTGTGCACAGGAATCTCAAAAGACAAATGTAACAGCCCTACATTTTAAAGAATTATATTAATTTCAAAGCCCCTTCACTTCTTTGTCATGTGCCACTAAAATCTATGCCAGGTTTTCCATACAATGGATAAGAAGTCTTTTCTCCATCCTCAATTGACTTGTAGATTGCTGCTCTTTGCCAGTGACACACATTGCCATTGGGCTTATTTAATAAGCACATGAAAGTTAAACTACCTATTAATGAAATGCAATGAAGAACAGAGTGAGATTTAATAAACCTTTACACCTTATAATTGTCCCCGGGACAAGGCTGAACTATCATATGGGTATTCTGTATATGTTTAGCCTGCACAATTGTCTGTTATGGATAAAAAAAACAAATCTTATGACTCTTAGCATTACATATACTGTTTTATCTTATTATGGTCCCAAACATTACTTCTTACTAAAAATATACTATTTCATTGTACATCTTCCATTTACTATTTCTATACTTCACATGTTCAGAGATAAAGACAATGCAATCTACCTAAAAGTTTCAATAAATTCAGCTACACAAGAGGTAATGCAAGAGCAAAAGAATGCTAACTGCTTAGAGAATTTACAAACCTCAGTAAACAGCATATGGATGAAATAAACTGTGGGTGCAGCTTGTGACAAACTATACAAACACATCACACATGCTACAATGTATTCCAGGACTGATGCGGTTAAGTTACCAATGTGTCTCAGATGCAGTGACAGCCATTCTGACATCAGGGAGGTAGCTTGGCCTCTGCATGGTGTTCTGCCATTGTAAATTAGCAGCCATCCTGCCCATTACTGCATCTGCAAGGACTGAAAACACTAACTGCACCTGAGCTCCCTACCTTACATCCCCCGTCCCTGAACATTACCTTACACACAGCAGAATATTGCACAGAAGCTTTTCTCTGTCCTAAACAGGCACCTAGTTTGAGGTCAGACATCTCCATCATACACAGAACAGCTGCCTTCTCCTATCAACATGTTCCAATTGCTAATTTGTCAGTGAAGAATACACAATATAAAAACAATACAAACTCCAGTGCAGTACCTGGGTGCCATATTTGCAGGAAAAATACCAAAAAAATGTATTTGTTAAAGATATACCAATCATGCAGATTTAGTGCATTTTCTACATTTATGGCAAACACACACAATTCCTTGATAATTCTTCCAGAGGGGCTTATTTAGTGGTTCTGTGATTATGGCATGGTAAGGTACACCTGAGTACTTCTTTACAATGCACCGATGGTTTAGCATTTGTGTCATGGCGCACTGGCAAGGCACATTGAGGTTCCGTTTAAAATAAATTGGCACATGTCTCAGTAAATCTATATGTAGTTAGAGAAATACCATGGCTCCCATTGCTGACCATCTTCTGACAATGCCATGTTTCCTGACTGCCCAGCCGATATTTAAACATTTTCTTTTATGCCTTCAAAACAGCATCCTATAAAGTGTTGAGCTGATGGATCCCCTATTTAATGTACAGCACTGCGTAATATGTTGGAGCTATATAAATCCTGTGTAGTAATAATAATAGGACACCAGCATTATGAGAAGTGACTCTTCTCAGCCTGCCTATGTACAGGCATCTTTTGGTCCAACTAAATACATCCCAATATGACAAATACTAGAAATATTGGCAATTTGCTCCAGAGCTTAGAATACATTAGACAGGAGACTGAAGTCAGAGTCTTCAGCATCACTTGATGAAATGCTCCAGCATGACTCCCTTGCCTCGGAGAAAAAGGAATGATCATCTCAATGTAAATCTATCAATCTGACTTTAATTACAGTTTATAAATGCATACTAGCACATGTAGCTTTCCGGCAACATTTAAAGGCCAGCTTCAAGGGAGATTCCCCTGTCTGTAGAAAGGAGACATAATGCCTTTATAAAAGTTTACATTTGTGGAAAAAATCAATGCATCCCTGCAAAACATGCACGTTTCCCTACATTTGTCTCTAAAAAATGCTGCAAGCACAAAGGAAAATAACCATCGATTCTGCCAGAATGGCACCGAGCTTCTAACCATGTAGTCAGCCAAAACATTTTCTTGGTTGCACTAAACCCTAAGAAGCATTCTTCTTGTTCAGGTAGTTACAACAAAGGCCGAACCTCTTTTTTGGCAAATGAAAGAAAAACACAGTAAGGCTAAAATTGTTGTGCCAATCTTTGCATTGTACATATTTCCCTGGTTGGGTTTTTTTGGTGATGGCACAAACATTTCTCTCTTTTCTAAAGATCGGATTTGTCATGCCCTTGAATAGCTTTCCAGTGGAGATCAGCATTGTATACCTCCTACTATCTTTAGTAGGGATTAGGCTGTTCCCTTGCTACATCTTGTCATCGCAGGTGACCTACCCTCAGAGGTGACTTCTATCATTCATACAGAAGGGCTATCATTGTCTACAGCAGCCAACCATTCGTTTGATGAAATGACAATTTCCCATTGAAAACTCAATCTGAGCAATGTTCATACTTCTTCAATTCTGTTCTAAATTGGGATTACAGACAGAAATACCCCTCTGCTAAAATTTAAAAAAATAGGTGACTATAAATTGGTGTTGTACAATCTGGGACAGTTTGCTTCATCAAGCAAAAGGAAACCAAGCGTAATGGATTCATTAGATACAATCTAAACCTGAATTACAACTTGGGTTATTTAAATCAATGAGTAATATTAATATTTACATATATATTTCAAGTGCTCATCAGATCTGATAATATGGTAAAAGGGGAGGAAGAATTGTTCACCTACTCGTGGTAGGCTGTCTGCCCATTGAACTCAAAAGGATTGTTGGCACCTCTGCTTAACCTTCCATGGCCCAAAATGTCTGAAAACACTGAATGCACAGCTCAGGTTGGTTATGAGGATCAGGACTGAATGAACTCCTGCAAGGCTGTGTGGGAATTACATCATCCCAGCCTGATCGAAGATCTAAACAAGGAAGAGAAGGAAGAAGATGGCAGCACCCACAAGGGAAATGGAATAGGCGACTACACATTGGGTTTATTCCACTTTAACTTTATTTTTTTAACATTTTTATTCTTCTACTAACAGAACCAAGAAGTGTTTTTAGCACTTACTAATCCAATATACCAAAAATTGTGTATACAAGCGATTCAAGACAAACATATTTTCTGCTGCAGATTGTAGGACTGACTGACTCCTTTCACAATACATCGAGAGCTCAAACTTTACTTTTCTTTACTGTTTTCTAAGATGTTAGTTCCTGGCCCCTGATGGAGTGAATACTTACATTTTTTTCTGTTTAAACATTTCTTTGAACTTTTCTTATACATTTTTTCCATGATACTGGTACATGCAAAAATGGGTATAATATGTGCCAGCCTTAAAATGAAACACCAAGATTCTAATTCTCCACCCAAGAATATGAAACTATTCCCTGACCTCTTATCTCATTAAGGACAAGATTCTGAATTGGCCATTTTCCTTTCCTAAATCTGGATACAGAAATACCATGAATGCATGCCAATTTATGATTCCTGCTCTACACAGAGAACTATGCTACAAACACTGCAGTTATTTATTACAGTGTCAGCCAGTAAACAGGGAAAGGTAGGACAAGATCCACACGTTTAGCAACCTGCAGCACCACTAAAGCCCAACTTACTGCATTACATTATACAGTAATCCCAGCTCAGGTGGTAGTTGGAGCTAAATCCCATATTTCATACAGCATTGTGCTGGCTTACAAAATAAACACATGCAGGATGTAAAACAAAGCTGCTTTTAATTAATGCAGCCAAGATATGCCACCCGCCTAAAGTCACACTGGAGAAATCTAACATTTTCTTTTACATATGGGAAAATATGCTTAAAGTCAATCTAGGGCAGCAATGCTTAAGACATAACAAAATCATCGAAGACCGTTTCTATTAAAAAGCATCTAGGAGTAACTAAAATAAAACCCCTGAAGAAGCTACAAGGCGAACCGTGTCGGTTAAGAGACGAGCATCCTAAATTCTACACATTTTACTTGAGCTGTGTGATGTCTAGCACAAATATTACTTTCCAAATGTATTTGGTAACTTTCAGATGTAAAAACCTATTTTTTTTTTCCAAAAAGACCCTTCTCGTGCCTCTATCCGCTACATGTTGTAATGAAAAAGCATCAGTGTAATGTGCATTTTAAGCCTATAGAATAAAGACATTTCCATTCTTCCAAGTATTTGGCATCCTGCACATATAGTGCTAAAACCTCCCTTATATTTGCCTAAACACAGACAAGCATCAGATAATGTGGATATGTAAAGATCTCTCATCATATCACTAGAAATCAGTTTGAAATAAGTAAACAGATGGATGATAAATAGGAAACCCCCTCCTCCCCACTTTGCTATAGCATACGGGAAGTAAAAGTATAAAATGTATTCAATAATTATCCGATGGATTAAGGATGTTACTGGAAAGGTATCTCCAGAAGTGAGAGAGATTTCTGACTTTAGGAGGAGGGGAAATGTCAGACTGATGTCATAGATTTTGTGTTATCTAAGAAAAACAATCTGCGATACAAATACCATCCTACAAATCTGCTTAATATGCTCAATTGTTGTCCCAATTTAAAAAGAGCTTCATAAAGTAAGTCATAATGAAATCTATTTAAGGGCAGCTATGGATTAAAGATTTTTCATATATATGTTTAGATGACTCTCTCCCTTCTACATAACATCTGCTGAATTCTAATATTCTCAGTAACATTTACCACGCCAAGTGGATATGTTGTCCCTTTAAAACATGACATAGATCAGAGGGCAAACAAGACAGATGCCAGAGAACTATACACCCCTATCATTAATCAGATTAAAGGAAGACAGCAAGAAGACTAGCAGAGAGGTAAATAAAACATTCCTGAATGTCAGGGAAATACCCATTACTTAGAATTCCTGGATTATTGGGCAAATATGTAGCAAGTGAACCATAAGAAGCACACAGCATTGTGTCACTTTTATTACTAAAATTAGTAATTGCAAAGAAACTTGGAAGAGGAACCAGAAATAAAATATATTGCTTTGGGTAAGATTTTATTAAACAGTATTTATATAGCGCCAACATATTGCACAGCTCTGTACAATAAATAGGCGTTTCAAATGACAGACAGACGCAGACAGTGACACGGGAGGATGTACATCTATTGGTAAAATTCACAGTTTAGATGAATGAATAGGACAGCTGTCAGCAATAATAGATTAACACTATAATATGAAAACTGAGGATTTCTTTTTTGCCATTTTAATAATGACAAGCTCCATAAGCAGCCTAGATCACAGATTTTATATTTAGCAGGGGAATCATGAGTTTTTTTATGTCACTAGAGACTGCAGATAGCCTTTTATCTTTATTCATAGAGTCCTTGTAAGATAAACCTTGCAATAAAATTAGGAGTTTGAGTTTAGGAGTGTTTCTATTGAAAGGAAAGCAAAGTGATCAATATTGTCAGGCACCCTGCAGTTGAACTAATCTATATAGCTCCTAAATGATTGGGAATCTTCACTTTTCATGCCTGCATTACACTGCCTGATCTGAGAAGCTAACTTTGTCCTTACATGCCCTTGTCTCAATAGGTTTGTCCACATTTGCCTAATCTCTGCCATTTGTGTCCTATCACTGAATCTTGAAGGATGTATGAAATGTTGGATTGGTCATATATAAAATTTTATTCAAACACAGGTACTTTGTTTTCTGCATAGGTCCTACGTGATGAGCAACATGTGAAAAGGCAACACTGCATGCCTCATTCTGCACTGGTTTCATCATTTTAAAAGGATGCTGTAACAACCCACAATAGGAAGGAAAAAAGATGCAAACATTACAAGTGAGGACTGGCTGCACTGTCTGCCCTGAAAACAAGAAGAAAATGGCACAACGGGAGAATCTGCTTCTATTCTCAGTGTCGTTTTGGCTCCTGGGTTAAGCAGACCCAGCTGTCCAGGAAATACCATTGTAATGAACACATTATTGAACACGGAGGAATCAATCAGAGTTTTTCTGAGAAGCCTTCCTAAACTCTGCATGTGCCAATTGCCCAAACAAAACACGCGCCACCCCTGAAAATGGAGTGGCAGTCATTATTAGGCATATAGCTGCAGTCCAGAAATAGACCCAACACTGTAAGCGTGGAGGAGAAGGCACATTGTATTTAATTTGGAAAATGAATGTTTTCGATAGTCTGTATGCCGCAGGAAGCAATCCTTCTTTTGTTGTATGAGAGTAAAGGAAAAATTGGATTGGATGCTATCCTATCATTCCCACAGACACTATCATAAAAGAGGTCTTTTGTGTGCATTTGTGGCATATGTTACTGTATGCATATTCACATGTGCTAATGTGTACTCCATGTACATTTTAAATGCGATTTATGCAGTTTTGTTCATGTGCTATGCATGTTTAATTTTATTCTATGTACACAGTTCTAAATATATTTTCTCTAAAAGATATGAACAAAACAACCCTAAGAATAGTGATGCTTACAACTCACCCATAGTGTATCAGGATACACACTGGAAAGTCACAAATGAACACAAAACTGAGAACATTTTGGCATGTAAACAAAGGTGTGTTCACTAAGCACTTGGATTGTAAAGAAAAGGTAAGAGGAAATATTGTCACCTTTCTCTGTGAATGAGAACAGCTCAGGAGACCAAAGTGGCCACATCAATAAACTTTACTTGAGCTGCCAAACATGACTAGGATTTCTTTCCCTGGCACATGACAAATGGTGGCAGACACACAACAGCCAAGTCTCTTAGGGAGTGATTTATAGACCAGAAATGCAATTAAAGGACATATTTTTCCATTTACCAATTACTCACATCAGCTCCCAAACTGCCCTTTATGGGTCTACTAAGGTGTCTGCATTCGCCATAGCTTTTCTCCGACACTCCAGAAAACGGGTAAGCAGACGCATTAAAACTAATGTAATTTTCTGATTTATAAGACTCAATACATGTCTGGCAATCACAGAATGGGTGTGGGAATGTTTTTTTTCAGTGTCTCCATTACAGAAGAGCTCTGTCTTTTATTGCAGACACTGACAACAGCAGTCACATCTAACTAGAAGTTACATTTATTCATGTTTATCTGCACTCCAGATGTGTTGTGTGTGTGTGAACATTCTCTGCATCAATATTTGCTATACTTTGTGATTCAGTACAACTATCAAAGTAACGTAATGACACCAGATTACCTTGGACAGAATCCAAAAACATCTTTATCAATACTACTACCTTAATCATAAAGGGTTTTCAGGTGACAATGTTTACTGTACTGTAGAGGAGCGTCCTAGGACAGAAACTGGTAGTTCAGGACACCTCACCGTTCCCCACCTTCGTAACTGTTCACCCAGATGAACCATAGAACTGCTTAAAATGGACATATACCAAGACATGATATAATTTGCAGTTGCTTGACTCATTCTGGATCAGCAATTCATAAGGTATTAAAGGCAGAATCTCACAACACCAAGCCGCTCAGATAATATCTCAGTAAAGGTCCACATTAAGATTTGTACAGGAAGGTAAATCCTCATTGACTTTGTAAAAGAATTGGTAGGTGTTTTTTTCTATTTATTGAAAAAGAAAAACTTAAAGAAAAAAACTCTCACAGTTCTACTTACCGAGACAAATAAAATATGGAAACTGATTACTTGGTTATGTATTTTTCCCTTTATGTTATTTTTTTTAAGCATTTACTAAAATATTGCTAATAAGGAAAGTCACAGTGCAAACTAGAGATAGGACTAAAAGAAATGAGAGAAAGGAGGATTCAACTAGAATGCTCTCATTTGATAGTGGCCCAATATTAATGACCAGAGCTTAGGACATTAAGTGATCTTTGGCATGCGAGGACAGGGTGGAGTACTGAAACATCTGTCTTTGCACAGGACAGTCCAGTCATTTCCAACACTATAACTTAGTTGTATGTTGACAAAGCAGATTTTTAGCAGAATAGAAGTATCAGATTTACTATAGGTCAACATAAAGGTGTGATATCACCAGAACACACAGAATTACCAGGTATCCCTGGTGATATTAGTCCATGTCACACAATGATATCCTCCATTTGTTTAGTGAAAAGCCCCCAGTAAGTAAAACAAGCTGAGTTGAGAAACAACTTGTTCCTGACAGGTTGAAAGGAAAGAAAATATTTCCACCAGTTAATAGATAACCAGGTTCTCTGAAGTCTCTGAATTAAGCCAGATAACAGACAAATCATACCAGTGCTTTTTCATACAAAGGTAAGAAAATCCTCCCATTGAAGTCATTATATTGAGTGTGAAGTATAGGCAGACATGCAGCAATGAAAGGGTTATATATTAGTACTTCCCAGCCCATTGCAAACTCAGGGCAAGATGTACCCACAACAGGACAATTTTAAACAGGAATGCTTCCAGGGAAAGGAAGTCCTCCATATACGCTCGGTAATTATTGGTTTCCTGTGTTTGCCTTCTATGAATATCTTGCTTTCCAAAATAATTTTTTTCCGTTTATGTTTTATATCAAACGCAATACAACACCAAATTCTGTCGAAGATTTCAGTTCAATTAAATCACTCATACCACGTGTGGACAACTCTACTTTCAGATGATACAAATAAAGATTGTAATATACAATTTACTATTGTGGCAAAATTCAAATCACACTCCGTAGAGCAATAGGAAGCAAATGGAATGAAGTATCAGGAGCACAACCACTGTCATTTTCTTATAGATCTTTTCATATGTGCTGGTAAACATGTACTTCTGGGTGAGAAAAATTAGAATAAATTGATGAAAAGGTTCTTCTACCATGTAGGCAAATTTCTGCAGCTCAAAATTTTCAGACGCAAATTATCTGCTAAAAACACCTTAAGTTCATCTTAAATTCAAAAAGGCAGATGTGATCTAAAAAAATCGTTGCATTACATGTACCACTTTGATTTAGTCACATACTGCACATCAGCCCTGGTTAGTAAAGTCTGTGAATAGTATACACTAGCAGACCACTGTCCCTGGATTTAAAGTCACCATTTTTCCTATGCAAATGGAAAAATGTATTTATTTAGTTTTAAATAAAAGCAGTAAAAATCTCTGACACCACAGAAGCTGGAGGTAGTTTAGACAGAGTAAGTGTAATTGGAGCAGATGTTTAGCGAAAGTTTCCCAAGTAGATACCAAGGGAGACTTTGTGTTCCAAAGTATCCAAAGATCAGGAAGTTTCCCAGAGATGTGTCTTCCCCAAGCGAGAGCATGATCTGTGCGAGATGGTGTACAATCCGGATACACACCACTAAGCTTTCTACTTGCATATTGCTCTATGAATGGATCCACAGGTACGCTGTCTGGTTAATGCAGTGTTGCTTCCAGCTGGTAGGAATAAGTCAGGCAAGCAATGAATGTTTGGGACTGACCTCTGGACCAAACACGGTTTCAGGTCTGCATTACTCTCGATGATGAGAAAGCATTTCCAGAGATTTATTTTAAATTTCAGGTTCACTTTAAACTATAATTGTTAATATTTGTTGGAAAAAGGGTTCCCCCACCCAAACTGCCCCTTCTAATCCTGTATTTTTTAAGCCTCTTGAAAAAAATTAATTTACATGATCCACAAAAGCTATGATGGGTGATTTGAAGCAGTCCATGCTTAGACAGTCAATTTGTTCCCCACCATGACACTTCACTGGAAGACTTTAGGTCCAGGTGGTGGATACCTCAGCCATGCACAGTGCATACCAGATCTTAGACTGCCATGTGACCCAAATATTAGGGTATTATATAGGGATTTTAGATAGATATAAAAAAATAGGTACATGGTAGGTCAAGGGGTAAAGGGTATTTTGTTTTTCTTGGGAGATGAGCTTTACTTCGAACACTTGAAAGGTGAGTTAGCTATGGGGACTGAGACAAACAGTTGTGCTTGTGTTGGGCAAAAACCTGGCATGTGTACAGAGATTCACCAATGTCGATTATCAATCCACCCTGGTGGACTGATGAACGACCGATCAGGAACACCATTGTGTTTCATATAATGGAAAGTAGAGTAAGGTGCTCCACTCATCCTTATCCCTCCACCTTTCTATAGAACAGCACTGTATGTACATTGCTAAGTCGTTTGTCACTTTGTCACTAGAAAAAAATCATACTAGATCATTTCCAGTAACAGTGGTCAGACATTGGGCTTTATAGTTTTCTTTCAAAAACACACAAGAAGACTGTAGGGGGTAAAGCACTGACTGAAACTGTCACATATATGAATAAAATTCTCATTGCTTTACTGCAAGGTAAAATGCATACACAGTCATATACACCCATCTACAAATGTTTGTGATCCTTCAGCTTTTCTATCCATTGCTATAATCAGGACAAGACGGTTTTATTAAGATTTGCTCTATTTGTTATAAACTTCACTTTCAAGCCAAAACAGCTTCAGCAATAGTGAATATGGCAATATTGTGCTCATACAGCCATTCAAGGATCATGGAGAGACCTGAGGTGATTTATATTCAACACTAATGGAGTTGATCAATGACAGCGAACCTTGACCCATTGATTTTATAACAAGCTACGCCAGGACAATTTGCAAGAAAATGGAAAAGAAAGAATAATAAAAATATTGGTCAGGTTGCAGGGTTACATGATAAATGATGGTCTTCCCAACCCTCAGAAAAGATTCTCACATTGTTTGTTTGCAAAGATGTGGTCACACGGTTACCGGCAATCTAGCCGACTTCTGACCTTGTGCAGATAATTGTAACTTATCTATAGGTACTTCAGGGCACAGACTACTTGTTCTGATCCCAAATCCCAACACCCTGTCACCTTCCTTATCTTAGAGTTATATTTACAGCACTAATATATTAATGTTACTCTTCATGCCTTACAGTTCAGATATTTATCTTCCCTTTTAGTCTCCTAAAATATGCCATTAAACTTTTAATAAAAAAAAAAAGCTGTTGATCCTCCTACTCCTAACCTCATGCAGTGTTGTTAATCCTGCTCAGCTCACCTCTGTGTGTGGACTACAGAACATCTTCCCCTATGTTATGGATAAGGTGAACACATATAGAGCTCATCAGTGCCCCCCCCCCCCAGCTCCCTATAGTTGGGTGCACCACCCCGCACTTTTCATTGGCCACCCGGCTATTTTTGGATGGTACTGAAAAGTTGAGGGCCACCACAGGTCTACAGCTTCTTCCCATCCAGCTTGGGGAGAACAATGGTTGAGCTTCTGGAAATCCTAACTGCCCGGATATGTCCAGCTTCAATATGTCCTATTAAATAAATACATATGAAGGTCTGAAAAGGTCTAAATAACTTATCACCTTTTTTATAAGAATAGTGATCTTATATGCTCTTATATTTGTGATCCCCAATAAAATCCACGTCACACAGGGGCAACATGGTGGCTCAAAGGTTAGCACTCCGGCCTTTGCAGCGCTAGGTCTCAGTTTCTAATCTCAGCCAGGACACTATATGTATGGAGTTTGCTGTTTTCACTGTCTCTGCGTGGGTTTCTGGGTACTCCAGTTTCCTTCCACATCCCAACAAAGGGTAGTTAGGTTAATTGGCTGCCCCCCAAAATTGACCTAAGACTGTATTATTGGCATATGACTATGGTGGGGACATTAGTGAGCTCCTTTCAGGGACAGTTAGTGACATGACTATGGACTTCATACAGCGCTCCGTGATATGAAGGCGCTATAGAAATACTGTGTAATAAAATTATTACATACACTACAGAATTTAGAAATTTAGCATTTTCCATGTCTTTTCCATATCTAGACAAATCTTGTGAGTGTTGCACACTTCCTCCAGTATATCCCGGTGTATTGTGCTTCCATGCATAGCTCGATACTGTGCACGTTTCTGCTCTGGAGAGAATTCAGAGATTCATTTCAAATAATTAAGAGATCGGCTAACGGTAGAGGAGGGGGATGGGTCGTGTGAGGCTGTTGCCATGGCAACATCTGCAAAGAGCGAGGGGCTTCAAAAGCTGGTCAAGAACAACAAATACTCCTGGAAGAGATGCCGCTGTTGGCTGTATGATAAGAGGAGGGATTAGAGAAATAATGGCTGCATGGCCCAGGTTAGGAGGCCAGCATACTACACATTACATGATGCTCTTTGTGTAGGAAATCTTGCTGGTCTTATACTATTACCCCCGGGAGCGCTTTATCTAGAGGAACCTCTATTGTCTTGTCCAAATAAGACTTCTTCTGTAATCTGTAAATGTTCATTATTATTATTACAGCTCTGATCAGCGGCACTAAAACATGACACTGCCATACATACGCTAATAACTGGTCATTAAATTGTGTTTAATTCAATTATACATTCTCAAGGGTTTTAACACGGGGGAACTCTTGGAATAACTTTTAGGTCTTAGGGAACTCCTGATATCAAAATATCTACAGCTCACTGTACATGTGTAGTGTGTTGGTCAGTAGGAAGAATGCCTCCAACATTGGAAAAACATTACCCTTACAAATAGCCAAAGATGTCATTGGTGTGAGTAGTAACGGACCGGAGCACAAACTTCCCCCAGCAATCTCTAGAGGAACCCTGGTTCAGAAACACTGCAATAAACAAAGGTTTACAGTTAGGGCAGGTACATACGTACACACACGTACAAACGACTAACGACAGATCAACAGTTATTGATAATTCTTTTAAACGATCGTATAGTGCACGATTCTGTACATGCTGTAATAATACAATCATTCAAATATAAGCCACCAATAATGTACACACACTAGATACGATCGTTGGAATGATGCAGGAAGTGACGTGTACAGGAGAAAGTGTACCGCAGAACCATCCACGATCACTGACCGACCGTACACACAATAGATAACGAACGGTCATCGCCCAAACAGATCCACCAGGACAGCTGTTAGTTTCCAGCGACATTCTTCGTTTATCATCGTTGTTGGCCTGACGTTGTGCACTTATTTTGTTAACGATTATCAAACGATCAGTCCTTAATCGTTCGTTTCCAACAACAATTATAGTATGTAGCCTAAGATTGAGCCTTGGGAAATCTGCGAGTAACCTTGCTCCAATCCTTACCATTGGGTTAACAGAGTATGGTGTTGACAAATATTACAGTTATATGGCTTGTCAGATAAATTATCCATACCACCCAATGAAATATCTGTGGATCTCTTATAAAGAATTTGCATCAGACTAACCAAACTTTAAAATCTTTGGGCATGGTGCAAGATTGAAACACCTTCAATATCATTCTTGGCAGGAGATCCTTGCGTCTCTTACAATGCATGGTGCCCATAATAAAAAGGATGTGCACAGTCAGATGCATATTTGAGATCGGACCACATGTGGTATTTCTGTAGTGCACCATGTACCTGAACATATTTTCATAGTTTTTCTTCTTTACAACCATCTACAGACAGTAGATGGTAAAAGAAAGCAAAATCCTCAAACATTCTGTTAAATGATCTTACCATTAACATGTATGATCATATCACCCACGAGAGCTATGAAACATGGGAGGAACAAAAACATACCAGATTGATTGATTGAAAAAACAATTGACAAGTCATGCAGACATAATTATTAAGTCTCTGAAAAGCTTGAAATCACCTACGATCAGCTTGAAATGGCTACTCTGCATTTTGGCACTGATTTTACATGTCAAATCTGAGCATAGGTACCATCACTGCAAAAGTCACCCTATTCATAAGTGAAAGAAAAAAAAATTTGGCAATATACCAACATATTACATAAACATATTACAAACTATCTTTTAATAGATGATTTTGTTATTTTCCTTTCAGGTGCTCATTAAGGGATGTATCTAAAAATAATACACATGCTCTTATAGCTAATTTAATATAAATCTCATATACAGCTGTCCGGAATGTGGCTTTTGCACAGAATTTTCCATGAACAAGAAATAGATAAGATGTTCCACGAACCCCATGGACAGACAGGAACCAGAAAACAGGCTTTGGCAGCCTGTCCCCAGGGCCAGTTAATACATTTAGGTTTCAGGATACGAGACTGTCTGCTGTCTAATCATCTGTCTCTGTATCCCTCAATCAACGCAGATCTGCAAAGGAAGTAGGACAATGCAGAATTAGCACAAATACTGGGAAGCCAGAAAGCCTAGTGTAGCAGATATGTACTGTATATCAGCACGGCGGATACTAACAAAATATGTAAAAGGTAAGATGATAACTGCTTTACTACCTACATTCTTCAGGAAATAAAATGGGAAGTAGTCAAAAAGGAAGGCAATCACTGAAGAGTCCCTATTGCTTGTTACCGGGAAAATGAAGACAAAAAAAAAAAAAAAAAAATATGTGTTGCCCCCAGAACCCTGAATGACTACTGAATGACAGCTGGCAATAACAGCTCCATTTTGCTTACTCCCTTTTTTCATAGATGGGTTTCTCCATGGACAAAAGCAAATTGCAGTAGAGACTTGAAATTGATAATATGACTGTATGGAACACGACTCGAGACTCCGACAACCCTCCTTTACCTCCCCATCTGCCTTAGCAAATGAATAAGATGAACTGCAAATGAAAGTGCTAATAGTGGTGTATTCAAGATTTAAAAAAAAGTGAGAGTAAGGCACATTCATAATAGATGAAAAGATTTGTTTATGCAAATGTGGAATACATCTTGGATCAAGCCCCTAATGCAGCTACAAGGGAGGCATCTGTCAGGGAGAAAGTAGGTCAGCTCCCACCGTCCGCAAATCACGCAGATCCAGATGAACATGAGCGCAGGATGCTCAGAGTCCCATGCGAGAATGATTCCTGCATCGGGTCACATAAGGTAACATGGCACATCAGCAGTTAGGTTATCCATCCTTGATACTGCAGCTCAAAAGCTCTAATGATGATTAAACTGGCCTGGCCATAATCCTGATTAAGGCGATGCAGCATAGTAGTATATTATCCAATGTGAGTATTATAAATAATACATAAAATGGAGATGTTAATTGCACCGCATAGTAGAATAAGATCCAGTGTTAGCACTATAAATAATACATCTTTGAAAATATAAAACCTAAAAAAACAACTGTGAACATTTGAAAAATTAAGGGGCAGATCTATTGGCCATTTTGTCCATGGCTGCAAGATTCCTACTTTAAGAAGTACTATTTTTATCTAAAATGACAAACCAACAAAATACATAATTTCAACAAAAAAAACCCTGCAGTCCTTTGATTGCTAGACACTTTTCATGGTTTATCAATGTCACCTACACCTGCAGGGATTTAGGGAATTTCTCTGCAATGGTATAGGATTCTGTCATTACTTGCCTTTCTTATCGCCCCCTAGAGGAGACCTCTAAATTGCATAATCCAAGCCAAAGCATCTCTTGCAGCTGCCAGAATGCTGGAGGGATGCAGCTCATGTGTGCTCAACCTAATTGTGCCATCAATCTGTAAATTTTAAAGGGAAATTTTTTAAATGCAAAGTATGAAAATGTCATACATTGGATTGTGAATTGGCTATTATACACAGTATATATATTGCTCTTGAACAGCCTATTTTCTTAAAGAAGTACATCTACAGAAAGTAGGAGGTGTTGGTGCTTATATTCTAAACAAAGTCTTCACTCACCCAAAATAATGCAACCAACAAAGTCAGAGTTAAATTGCAATGTTTGATCTGTGTTCCAGGTCAGTAACTCTAAGAATTGAAGCCAAATATTACAAGCCTGGAAAATAGCAATTTCAGAAGTGAATGATGCCAAGACATTCTGTTAAAACAATATCCTGCTTTTACAGCAAACGTGTTAAGCTAATTTTACTGGGTAATTGAGGTCCTAAAATTTCTTCACAAGGTCCCTGCTATTATCCATGGTAGACATTTGTGCCCCTCTGACCTTGATTTATTTTTTTATACAGTAAGAAATTAGTGCTCTTGGACATTAAGTCATACCCATCTGCCAATCTCTGCCCAAAGAGTATGCAATATGACAAGGTGGCCTTCAACAGATAGTGATGATCTACAAAGCAAAACTAACACTATCTTTAGGGGGAAATTTTAAAAATAGCAAACAGATTGTGAATAATTGTTACCAAGATAGAAAAATCAAATGAAGAATGACACCAGAAAACCTATTTTTTTCCATTAAACATATGGTTAAAATTCTATAATTAATTAGTGATTATCTCTCAGACAGAATTGGACTGACAGTAGGACGACACCATCTCAATCCTAGACAAGCAGACTTTAAATATACTACATTTGTTCCATCCATCCGAACAGCTCACAGAGGGAGGGTGAGTGAAAGTGTCTAGAACTTAGAATAATATAGGGCAGGACAGCTAATTAAATGCAGCCGTTCATTAATCAGCTCTCATGAGGTGGATGCTAAAGAAAGCTCAGAGCCATCCATAGACATGCTTGCTTACATTGATCACACTTATATAGGTCTTATATTTTGACGGCAGCAGATCTTACTGCTAAGGAAACTGCCAGAATACCCTTCCTGAAAATAGGAACTGAAATGATAAGGTCCCCTATTAAGAGTCTCCTGAAAATTGTATTTGCCAGGTCATCACAATTTGATTAATTTAAAAAACATACTGTTGCAGTGTTTTACCTTTCTATAAATTATTATTACTAGCTAGCAATGTGTCCTAGAGTTTTCTATAAAATATGACTCTTACTGAAGTATCAACTTCCTAGCATTTCAAGGTTCAGTCATAACACTCTTCTTCTGTGAGTGTCTAATTATTCTCTATGCCAAACTAACATCCCTCCCTTCACCTCCTGACTTTTACTGGTAAATACCATGAAAACAATACATTAAATGCACATATAGTGTTATATATATTTTGATTGAAATGATCTGGTCCCTTAGGAGCACCCCCTCTACCTGTAAGGTTCACTACATATGGGGCCATGCAAGAAAGCCCAACTATAAGCTTTTCATTCTTTAATCACCAAATGTATTCCAGCTGAATTAAAAATTAAAGAGTTGAAAGCTTTTAACTTGGCTTTAAGTAAAGCAATGCAAGAATGTTATATATCTACACATTTGATATTTTCATTATTATTTGACTGTTCCAAGCAACATGCATTTAACATTTAGTGTGGGTAAAATGAAACAGTAATACTGACAATAAAAGATAAACATCAGAACTTGAAAACAAAAGGACAAATGTAATAATACAAAAACCTGTTTGAATCCATGTGTACGACATTGGCTTTTGAACAGTTTCTGCGATTAACCAAAACCTTTTACACTTAAAACATGAAGCTTTACACACAGGATGAGGGGACAGGCCACATCAGAAGACAGGGACCGGGGGGTCCTCATTTTGCCTGCCTCGTGAGACCTCATTACTGAAGCTGCACATCCCAAGATGCTATGAATAATTCACAGGCTCCCCAGGCCTGTCATTACCAACATGGAGCAAGAGACACAGCTGAGCCTCTGCTGCTGCATGCAAGCAGTCAGTGCAGATAAAGGTGGCTAAACACATTCATCTAAATTACTGTCAGACATGTTAAGCACTCTCCCAATAATCAATGACAGAAAAGAAATATGAATAATAAATAAGTATTAATTGTATTCACTTGCAGGGGGCATGTTTTGTAAAAATTCTGTTCACAAAAACAAAGTTGCTTACATACAGATGCTGTGTTTCTGTTCCTAAGTACCACATGTACAGTGAATGAGTGTTGCTGGGAGGGAATGTGTTACCAAAGACCACCGATATGCCTAGCCTCCTTCTTATAATGCTAAAAACTAAAGTGGAACTATTCCAAATCAAAACTTGTGAGCAGGCAGGTTGTTTTGCAGGGACTGGTGATGATAAAACAAACGTACCTGCCTGTTCACGATCCTGTCTGTAAAGTACACTGAGCTGTGCAGAGAAGTTGCAAGGAAAGTCTCCTGCTGTGTGTGACAGATATTATTAGTACAAATTGTTCATTTTTTAGTTATTAAAAAAATTCCTACTATTAAACAGTATTTTTTTAGCACCAACATATTATACAGCACTTTACATTAAATAGGGAAAGAAAATGACAGATACAATCAATGACACAGGAGGAGGAGAGGACCCAGCCCAGAAGAGATTACAATCTAAGAGGAGAGGATAAAATTGAATTCTATTTGTGACTCTGGCCATAGATTAGGTTTCAGGATTTTTAATAAGGACCGCCATTTTTGCAGACTGCTGTGATCCCAGCTTTACCATAATCTAAATAATATATTATGGCAAATCCGAATGAGAAAACCTCAAACTATTATATCCAGAATGTCAGCATGTGGCATAACACATGGCTGTGTATTGTGACACTTATTGTTATTGCTTATGGGACAGGTAAGGTGACAGATTTCATGATTTATTCAGAGCTGCCCCAGCCTGTCAAACGCAGTTACACCCATCTGACACCTCGGTGCAATACATGTAACTACATGGGAAAATGTACAGCACACAGAATTGGAAATCACGCTGTACATATTCATCACAGCAAAGTAAAGCCAGCCGAACCAACTTGTCGCTAGGTATCTATACAAAATCTCAATGATAATGTAATAAGGTAAATAATTAGGATTAACAGATATGTAAGTTTATTCATTTTTTTTCATTATTGATGTCAGAAATAAAAAAATATATATAAATATAAAACAATGAATGGTAATTCTTTGAATTTTGCTTTTGAGTCAATGCGAAGAGCTTTAGGCTCTTTTTTTCACATTTTCCAATCTATTTAAAAACCAAATGGTTTACAGAATTCAATAGCTCAATGTGATATCGATGTGCAAATTTATGCAAAAAAAAGTGAATCTGTGCCCATCACTTGGAGAGATCAGTCTGAAGTTAAATCACAGCTAACTCATTGCACTGTGGGAATCATTTGTTATAAATAGCCACATACCTATATATACGGTATATATATTATACACACACCGGACATCCGAAAGCTCAGAATGATTGATATACACGACACATCTGAGACATTTATTTATATACACATCATCTGCAAGACTTGTACTAAATACTAATAATTATTCATCATTCTGTTATACTTGCTTTGTTCTCATGACATTCTTGATAATAATAGTTTATGACTCATATCATTGCTCTATGTTATCCAATACATTGTTTACGCTAATAGTGTAACCTAATTACGATGTTGTCACCAATGAAAATGATTAGCAAGTACAGATCCTGTCTGTATTCCTGACAGTAGCACAAAGCCTGCCACTGTCACTGAGAATAAAGGGACAGCTGTCACCGTACTCATCAGAGATACCATTCTTGTGTCACCCACGAAAGGAATTTATTGAGGAGACTTTTATAAAGGTTTGGAGATCTGGCTGTCCCAGAATTTTAAAGTTAAGGACACTGAACCAATGTCAGTTCATTATTTTCATCAGTGTGAAAGAAATGGCATAATAGATGAATATCAACAAACAGAGGACTTCTGACCTTCAGAGGTCATCACTGTGACAATTGTATTGTACAAATCAAGGGGTGAGGGGGCACAGGAGCCAAATTTATTCAAGCACTCCATGCGGCATTAAGCCATCTAAACAACATAGCCCACCAAAACATGTGCCTGTATGACATTTTTGTTTATATTGCTCCACAAATAAATAAAACTATATATATATTTGCTTTTTAAACATGATGCAATACAGTACTACTGTTGAGTACATAAAATAAATGTTAATACAGTTACCAGAGTCATAAAAAGAAGAACAGAATTGACGAATTTGCCTATTTAGTACAAAATGAAGATGTTCATTACAAAGTATCTGCAACTCAGATTTTTAGGAATGTAAACTGTTTTGTATTGTTTTTGGGATAGGTGGGATTGGAGGGGGATGATTAGAGAAAGGAAAGGAACAGGAAGAGGAAAGGAAGGAAAGTATAAGCAATAAAGTAAGAATGGGAGAAAATAAAGAAGAAGGGAGTAAGCATCTTTTAAAGCTTTGTGTCCAAATATTTTAGATATGCAAGGAAGTAAAGAATAATTCCATATAATGTCCTATCCTAAAGTATTTGGTTTATCATTAAGTATTTCTGAAATCTATTGTAATTCTGTGTGAAGGAAGTACATACAGAAACTACACCACCACCCCTGTAACTAATATATGAAATACAGTGAATGTGAATTCATGAAAGAGATAATCGTTTAAAGAGGTGAAGGACTGGCAACAAAAGAGAATGGGAACAAGAATCAGATAGAGGTAGATTCTTGTTATTCAGGTTAAGTCGACCTATGGTAAGAGATTATGGAAGCTGCCATTCCTGAACTTATTCTAAAGAATGATAATTGGCCTGGAAGTAAAGCAGACTTTCAGTAGTTTCAGTCACACAACTGAAGAAAGCTAAAATTAAATCTGCTTAAAATTGCCTTCCCTCGTTCCACTTTTCTTCCTCCTCCAATAACAGTCTAATGATTTTTTTTAAATATTTATTCCTTTTTTTTTTAGAGCTAGTAATACCATCACTACATCTTGGTGCTTCTCTCTGCAATGCAAGCAGATCATGCCCCATGAGGGGGGGAAATATGGTGCTGTACATAGCTTCCTAAAAACATTACAACACACTGTCTCAGTAGCCCTCAGGACTGGTGCATGTAGAAGACTGATTCTTTAGAAGCAGTTTTGTAAATATAATTAACTAAAACTTAAAAACTATTCTTTGCTGAGAGGATATCAGTTTTGAGGCATACGCGTTCTAAGGTGGCCTGGAAAAAACCCCTGCGTGATACTGAGCCTCAATTATTGAAATCAAATGAATATCTAATAACTTCTAATGCACCTTTGAGGATCACACAAATGAAAAAAATGTCTTCATACCCACAGCAATAAATAACCTGCCTTTATTTTCACTTTAAACAAAGGTTGATTAGTTGATATAAACTACAAGGAATGTCCCCTTTAGCGGGATCTCAAACCCCCGATGCCGACAAACACAAGCAAAAAGCTGCAATTTTATAGATGCAGCCTTACACGTGCTGATACCCATGTCTGACCGCCAGGAACCTCTAAGTCAGCCATTCTTTAACCAAGCCTCCATGGAACCCCCAGGTTCTTACGGAGGTTGCTACGGGTTCATCAAACGCTAACTGACTTCCTCCAATTGATGATAACAGTATAGTTCTGGGCCTAATATCTCTTGGCAGAGTAAGCTGCATGGCTACTTGATGTTTTTAGAAGTCTATAAAGGTTTGATTCTAGCTACTGCTGCAAGGTTGACATTCTTTCTATTGGCCACTAATTCAATTTTTTACACTGACCCCAGTAAATTTGTTTTAGCAGGGTCCCCTGAGATCTAGAATATATTTTAGGGGTTCATTGAGAGTAAAAAAAAGTTGAGAAATGCTGCTCTAAGTTGCCTTGACATGCAGTAAATGTCAAAGCAGCTTAGCAGACACAAGCCGCATTTGCAGTCTTGTTTCCAGCAAAGTGACATACAGATGTGGAGTATGTATCACATAGCTTCCATCCTTCATAAATGAGGGTGTAGAGTAATGCTCCAACTCACCCCAGAGCACCTGTAACCAGCTGCATTTGCCTTTAGGTAATGTCTTTCACTATAAAGCTTCAGACATTACATAGCTTAGCAGTGATTAAATGGCTTAAAAATTATCCTGCATTAAGATTAAACCTATGCCACCGCCCTAAAAGAGTGGCAAGTCACCTCGTAACTGGGCAATCTGTCAGTTTTCCCTGAGATCACTGGAGCAGAGTCATACAGAAAACTTGCTGCAGCTCTTGCAGGAGAGTGGTTGTTCTACAGCTCGCTGTCATCCGGTAGTGACTTATTTCATATTATGTGATGGAACTGCTCTGAAGAATAACACAGCCTGGCGTACAGTTATATCACCTTGCACAAAATAAAATAACACCACTTGCCGAATGTACGCCAATGTATCTTCCAAGTCTGCGGCGATGCTCTGACAACCTGGGAAAATATGAAACTTACAACTCCAGGCTACATCCACATATGGGTTATATTAAGACACACAATGATGAGATTTCTTCCTCAACACTAGGCCAGCACCAAATGTATAACACAATGTAAAGCATAATGCAAACTAATACAGAATCAACCAGTAGCATGCACAGCAACTAGTAATGGACAACTAAGCAATTCAAAGGGTAAATTTACCAAAAATATCATTCCTGGAGTTACATTCCCTATGATTTTGGAATGTATGTAAATTGCCATATTTAATCCAGCACACAAGCTACCGGTAGCTAGCAAGAATTAAAAATGCATTAGTGAATACAGGTTTGAAAATAGAAAAAGCTACAGAAAGGAATATTGGGATCTGGCCCCAGGTATCTATCGAGCTCGACAACTATAAAAATGTAATAATTGTTGCATCATTGCAACACAGAAGAAGCATTTTTAGATTGATTTTTGTTATCAGAACACCTAAAAGGCCTGATTTACCTCCCATTTATTGCACCTGCATAGATTTGTAATCACTTGGTGAAGAGAGCGGTATGGCAGAAATCTTTATCTGTCCATAAGGGTGGCATTCTGACTACCATTGTTAGTGCCACATATTTCCTACACCACAATAGGGATTTTGCAGAATCCAAAACTTTTTACGCCTTCCTCTGGCAGCAAGATCTGAAAGTCCTTTAACAGTGTCACCTGCTGAAATTTTTGATCCTGGTAAGGAATTATTTCTTGGGAATCTTGTCTGAAAAATAGGGAATCAGGGAACATATTGGGTTTAAAAACTCAGAAGCTCTCAGCCAAATGGGTGCTAAAATGTTTGAATGTCAAGTTAATCTAAGAATAATTTTTTGAACAATTCATCACTGTTGAGCAAAGATAGCAACACCACCTATCTGGAGACCAAGTAACATTCCTTACTGTGGAGGCATTACATGGCCAAGATAAGACCAGGAAAGCTGCAGAAAGGTGTTCTCATTTTTAGCACAATGTACCTGCTCGCTCAATTTCCTGTTTCCAAAAAAAAAAAAAAAATTTGAGGGGGTAATTTTTACATGAGTTGTGGTGATAGAAGCAACCACACATCAAAGAATATTCCAAATTGATTGAACTGTGAAAAGTTTATGTGGAACGGTATGCAAGTTTTATAGCTTTAGGTCATTACTGTATTCATTTTATATTTTAGGTTTATCTGTGAATGTATTTGGATTGATTAATTAATTGTGGCCAGCATTGGGTCCCAGGTTCGAATCCCGAACAGGACATTATCTGCATGGAGTTTGCAGGTTCTCCCTGTGTTTGTGTTTTCTCTGGGTATTCCAGTTTCCTCCTCCATTTCAAAAACATGCCGTTAGGTTAATTGGCTTCCCCCAAAATTGACCTTAAACTGTATTAAAGACATATGACTATGGTAGGGACAGCTAGTGACTTGACCATGGACTTATGATATGAGAATATGATGGTACTATATTAATACAGTGTAATAATAAATGATCCCCATGTAACATTACTAACAAAAATAACAAAAGGCTCTATTAAATGTAATGTAATTCAAGTCCTATCTACTAATAAATAGAAATATTTAGTGTTTTTTATTGTAGTTTTACTAGGAATTTGCAGGAATTTAAAGTGTGTCTTTCTGTTTGTTGTTTCTATGAGAAGGTCTGTGATAAGGAAGCTATGGGAAAAAAGAAAATTCATTAAGTGCCAGAACATCCTACACAGCCTTTCTGTAAAGACCAAATAAGCACAAAGATTTGTGTGTCACTATGCATCCCTAGAGCCAGGTGCAGCGAGCGCCTTCCAACCGGAAATGCAGATGCAAAGATTGTAAAGAGCACAAGCTAAAAAAGAGGATGTAAAAGTCAATTTTCCCATGTCCTGTGCATTTCCCCGCTCGGGATAAAAGAGGCTTCTGTCACCAGATCCACACAACACACAAAGATAGGCTGGCTCCTGTCCATACCGCCGGATCTGCACTTCCTATCACCAGCAAAGGAGCATTCCAGCTGTATCTTCTCCCTGAGATTCCAGGCATGGAATAGGCTCATTCACATTCTGCCTGTGTCACTATGACATGACATGGCTTCACAAGAAACCCTTGTATGTGTTATTCTAAAGACGGACATCTCTCACGGATGGTGCTGCCAGAGCTGTCACCTTCACACAAAGCAGGGAGCCATTTTGGAGGCTGAGCCTAAATTCATGGCAGCAAAGTGCCTTTAATGATTTGGAAGTAGTGGCATTTCCTTCTATTCTGCATCTTGGCTCTGATCTGTCCTTAACAGGTGCATTCTCATGTTTATGCACAAAATGGATGCCTAAATGGTTTTAAAAATAGGATGAAAATTAGGACCAGACACAAAGAACAGCAAGTAATGATGTCACTAATTCTGTGCATCCCTGGGGTAGACTTTAATATAGTTGTCCCTCATAGTCTGTTTTTGGAAACAACAAGATCAAAGCACACAGATGATACACAACCCACAGCTCTGTCACTTAACATGTCACCAAACCAGACAAAATGAAGGGGAGGGAGTGATTACCCACAATCCTTTGTTTATTTTCCAGATCTGAGCAAGAGAGTGTGTATTATGCAATGTGTAGCAGCTGTCATCGCTCCCTCCCCGAACACAAACACATTCACGCTAATTACTACTAAACAAAGGGGGCATCACCGCAAAAAGATAGATCATGTTCACACCATAATTTCCATTGCTTGGCTTTTGAAGTGATGGAGGTAGTAACCCAATGAAATGGTCCACAAACACACAATTTGGTAAATATTCAATGCATTTCAATGCAGTCCTGTACTGACATTTATATCAGTCTGCTTTATGTCACCAAACAAGCTTACTGTATGATCCACGATATACTCCAATGCAAAACGTCATACAATACCTGTACAGAAATGAGTGCACTTGGAACTATTTTTTGGAAAGATTTTGGAAAGCGCAAAAATAAAAGTACCACTGGAGTTACTCAACTGTGAGAAATACAAACCAGGAAAATAAAAAGTCACCTTTATGGCAGAAGTAAAAGATAACACATGTAACCACATCAGAAAGAATAAGTAAGATGTGATGTTACATTGTGGTGAAGCCACAACCCATGTCTGAAGTCGTGCCATATTCACAAAATCAGAGAAGAGAGCTGCCTATGCTGTGTTCAACCCAGAATATTTTTTTAACCTGGTGGGAAGAAATTGTAGGCAGGTGGTGGCCCTGTATTGTGAGCCAACCCTTCAGTAACCACACAAAAACAGCCGGATGGTTAATGAAAAGTGTCGGGTAATGCTCACAGCTAAAATGGGCTGGGGAGATCACACATATGGTACCAACCAATAGGATGTATGCACAGCCAAGAGATCTATTCATGGATTCACCTACAAACATAGGTGTTCATATTAGATATGTGTGCTTGTGCATCATTCCATAAGCAAACCCCCTGGTGCAAGCCTTGTATTAGACAATATATCAGCAAAGAAATCCATCCCAATCTTCTGATTCTTACCCAACACCATTTGACCAGGGAGTACCCACAATAGCTCAATGGACATACAAAAGTTTCTCCTATAATTATAATCAACCAGTGCTAGGGAGCAATTTCACAATACAAAGAAAAGATTGCTGATGTAATTACTACAAACACTCACAGAAGGCAATATCCTAACTTCATGTAGATCATTTTTTGCATAACTTACTAAATAAAATATTAAAACATACATTCTCCTCTATACTGATATCCCAGAGCAGCCTACAGAAAGTTATAGAATCATTGGATGACATAAGTCTATATGTATGTATGTATACTCATGCAATGACTTATAAATATTTTGAAATAATGCTAAGAACAGGTTCCAATAATCGTTCAGTAATTTTATGTATTGTTTGCAAACCGATCTCTGCAGGGGAATACCAATATCAATATTGGATAATATACTGGAATATAACCCCAAAGTTGTGTTAGAATAAAAGAAAATCCCCCTTCACCGAACACATTATGCATACAGTGTGCACATGTGTGATCAATACATCTCCACAGCACTTGTGGCAGACACAACATGCTTATCTGAAATGATCTTAAAGCAGCGAGTGCAGAAGTACAATATTCTGGGTGAGTAAAATAATTCCTAAAATCCTCGTCACTCTACATGAATGAATTATATATCTGTATAAAATGCTATAGTGAAAGCAAATACACATATTAGGCAGCAAGGTGAGCACTAAAGCAACAATTGCCATGCTGAAGCCAGGAAAGCACAAGGACAATAACAGAGATTACAGATCAAGCAGAGTTTAATGAGCCATTGGAGAGTGAACCTGCAGCCAATCAGATGGCGAGGAGACAACAAGACACAATCCCAGCTCCTGACTGGCTCTTGTCTTCCCTTGTTTCTATACTCCTCAGGCAGCTCTTATAGGAGGGTGACTCACGCCCGCCACCTGCTGGACATCATTCAAACTGCATGACTGATAATATTTTAATAGACCTAAGGTTGTACATGAACAAACTCATTTTACAATCTTATTTCCAACAATTCTTTTAATAATTAAACAACAAAAAAAACTCTTTTTAAGTATGTATTTGTTCTTGAAATTTAATCAAATTCTTATGGTCATTGCAGACATCTCATGAAAATGCATTACCCAGCTGTAATATTACCCTAATTATTTCAAATATGAGTAACTAGTTAGTGTGTCATAAAGCATTGGAACACCGATATACTAAATATGCAGTGGGACAGCACCTATCCAGCAGGTCTGGGTATGATGAGATGCGGTTTTGCAATTAGCCTTTTATTGCCATGCAAATGACTGCACTACAGCTTATACAGAGCTATAGAACAGACCCCCATTGTACCAAGCATGTATCAGTAGTCATATAAAAGGTCTTCATTATTAAATTTTACTATATAGTTAATTGGACGTTTTTTTTATATATCAACAAAGTTTCTGAAAATTAACTATTAGTGATGTGCTGGACCAATGCAAACATTTTTTCAGTGGATGTCTCTACTAGCATGCGCCTGTAGTAATGTAAATGTAGTACCCTGGGCCTACACATATTAGGGAGGTCACCCTTTATTATTCCTGTATAGCCCCCAAGGAAGCCTAAAACACTGGAATTTTATATGCAAGAGCAACCAGTGTCACGATTGCTGCCCCCTACCAAACTCTTTCCAAGTATTGCAAATCAGTGTTAGTTGACTACTGTGATAGGTAATCTGTGTGACACATGGGGAGGCAACAGAAAATATCCACAGATAGGACAATGTTGCCATTTGCATTATTAGATATATTTATCTGCATCATTTTGCACAGGACTTTGAGCTAGTGAACAATGGCATTTGAGATGAATGTTTATCTGAGAATAGATCAAGCTTTGCCTACGTTCCCCACTGCAATACTCTCCTTCAATCTGATGCTGTGCCCCAGCTACAATGCAATGCTGTTCACCTGGGGTGTCCTTGTGCCATTTTAGGCTCCCAGGGCTGTATATACAGTGCTCAACCATCATTACATGCGCACACCACCCAGTAGAACCGATCAGTGCCACAGCGAGACGAAGGACCAAACTGGCCAGAATAATGCTGGATTTTAGCCATGCTTAGCGTTTATAATTATTTTAAATGATGTGCAGTGTCTCCAACCAAGAACAAAAATACAACATATTTCAATGTACCATACAGTTGCCACATTGCCTTCCTGTCAATTTCTTTAATACTATAAGGCCAGAATTGTCAAATTTTCTTAATACCATAAAGCCAGAACATTTTCTAAGTAAAGGTGACATCCCTAGCTCAGCAATTCATAGATATGGTGGCTGCATTCATTACCCCCCCCCCCCCATTATTTTACCTGGTGATACTGCGGCTACAAAAATCTGTCAGTGCACATTGTATTGTCTCTGTGGAAGATCAGTGATGTTACCCTAAGGCAGGACTACAGAACACCGGTCCATTTTGTCTATAACATATAGAGGTAATGTCCTGTAGTCCTCATAGATAGCTGAGAACAATGTGACCGATTTGAAAGCAGTACAGAGAGAACTGCTCACAACCTTTCTGCCAGATTCACCCATAATGTTATTGCACTTTATATTCAGATAGAACAAAGAGCCTTTATTAGTATTAGTATCAGTAACAGCTCAAAAGGTCACCTAATAATGATTGGAGTTTAAAAGCATTTTAAGAAATTAGAGACATGTATTGTACAATCCAAGGTATAGATCACTCTCTTGTGTCCCAGAGAAGTTTATAGACCACCTGGGGAAACAACATTCTATTCTGCTTAGACCCCCCCCCCCCTCTTCACACCAGGGCTGTGCACTGGCTTTCCAAAATACACGGACATTGGCATGCATTGTAATTTGCACCTCGTTCATTTAAATGTGCAGCCACTCACACCACCCTGCACAGAAATGTAGGGGATGCTGCGCTTCCTAAATTACAAGGAGTAACAGGTGGCAGTGCTTTGGTGTGCATTAGGTGTCATTCAAATCCAACTAGTGGGAACAAATCTTTACTATAGTGTAAAAAAAAAAAAAGTTTACAACAAAGAAACAGTGCAATGAAATATTTCACTGTAGAGTTTACACCTGCATATATGCATGTGACCACAAGAGGGCAGCAGCAGAACAAGCCATGTTAAATTGAAGGGTTCTATACAGTAACACAGGCAGGTAATCAACCAATATACACATCATATGCTTTTTTGATGGGTTTTATTAATTTAATGTTTCAACAATTTAAGTGTATGTCTTCAAAAACGTGCAGTTAAGTAGGATTCTCCTTTTACAAAAATGTAAAAATACAATTCTCCAGAGCAGAATTTTAGCAGTCATTGCAGATTGTGACCTTAAGCCTCCACCACCCTATGTATCAAGTGCCATATAAAATTAATACCATACTAGACTGATAATGCACAAAGCCAATTAAGTCGCCATTAGAAAATGCCAGGTGCTGCAGGTTGACATACATAGGTTTAGCACAGTATATATTGCATATTGGTGCAGACCGACCGAGGAATGTCATACGCCTGGCTCTAGCTGGACTGAGACACCTAAACTACTATTGCTGGCTATTGACTTGTCTAGTTTTCCTGTAATTATCTCACTTAAACCAATAAAGACAGATTTATGGGAGTCACTAGCGATAATATCCAGAGTTGTCTTCAAAATCTTGACCCATCACCTGGTGAAAAAAGTTACTTGGAACAATTCCAATCATATATGTCCTAAATCTGGATATTTGTAGTCTGACCTGTGACTGTGCCACTGAAGGTGTAATCACCTCCTAATCAACCACTGGTGGTCACCACATGTAATGATAAAATCCATTATATAAATTGCTTTTTAATAAGTTTATTTATACTTTACAATATATCTGTATGCAGACAAAGCCGTGCAGTGACTGTTACACGAGAAAGACCATGGACCAACTATACCATGGTGAGGGGTGCTTGTACTTTTATATTATTTTTCTCTTTCTGTAATTTTAATGTATTTGTCAAGTCAATACTATTTAAGGTTTTTAAAAGGAGAAGGATCAGAACACCTGATGGTTTTTACTACTACTATGGTAATCCACATTTTAGCAGACGTGGTCAGATTAACAGGAAGTCAGGAAAAACGGAACCCCTGCATTGTAAAAAAAAAAAAAAAGTGTTTTAGTTCTTCCCCACACTAACCAAAACTGATAAAAATTGACTTGACCCATGTTTTACCTGTAAACCATGTGAATTACAAAACTCCACCCTGTCTGTGTTAAAGTTTACAAACACCTATTCCTGTCTCTTGGTTCCACATGTAGAAGTAATATAAAACCTGTAAAGTAAAAAATAAATCATGATACTGTCATTACATGGTATATGGATACAATAGTTTTGTTTCTTGCCATAGTCTTTATTAGAAGAAAAGGAAAAATAACTCTTGTGAAACTCAATAGTTTTTATGACGTTAAACACAATTGGCTCTTCTCCTCACCAGACAGTCTCAGGTCAGCACATTCACCAACTCCCTTTTATATGAGAAATCATTGCCGTGACCTCAGCCGTCTTCAATCACCTAACCTGAACCAGAATAAAAGGACACATGCTGCAAAAGGAAACCATGCTGGAGGCAAAACCTTTCCAAAGCACACAGATCAATGGCCATATCCTGTGAATACACTCATATCACTACAGAGATAGCCACTGATCATGTCTGGTTATGTGTGTTTACCTTCCATGTGTCCCTCCAAGGCCAGGTCACTGCAGCTACAAATATTTGAGATACACAGATCCATTTCCCACACTGTTCACTATATAAAATAGTCCTGCTTATTTCCACTTCATGATAGAAGTAAATAGCCCAGCACCAAATGAAGGCTATCATGCTATCAGAGCTTCTGGAATCTCTTCTCATCCACTATCGTATGGTAATAACTAATAGAAAGAACCCAACCACTTGCATATTTGATATTCAGAGTAATACTGCATCGTTTACACCCTAATATGTATACATTCATTTTTGTTTATAATATATATTGCAGCTTACCAGCTCTAGATGCACTGCCTGCATTCATTTTCTGGCTTTTTTTACCCCCCCTTAATTTTCAACAACACATTTCTTGTCCCTTTATAACAATACTTGCTCACTCCTATAAATCTGTTAGGAGATTATCAGGTGGTCCCCTTAAGGGATGACGATATTCTCTCGGGGGAGTCTTTAGGAGCAATTGACTTTCCTTGCGCTGATGGGCTGAGTTTATGACCCCTAACATATGTATGGGGGATGCCATGGTTGTCATATAGGCTGGATTTCAAATACATCTGCCTTTGTTCATTTTCCAATGCATGGTGGTTGGTGGGATTAGTGGTGTACACAATACAGATAAGGTTCTTTACTATTAATGACACAGCATTTCTACAAAGATCTGCAGGTATTTTCTGTACTTCGTAAAAACTTTTCTAAAGAATTACATGATAAAACACTGCCTGACCAAAGACCGGTCAAACTCTAATAATTTGTTGGAACGCCTTTATGATTCTGAGATTCATTCGTCATGGTATTGGTTCAGTAGGCCTATGCAACGTCACAACATTTATTTCTGCAGAGGTTGCATTCATTTTTCTCCAACATCTTGTATTTATAGTCCAGTCTTCTCCAGCAAATCCCAAAGATTTAGGGTCTGGACTATGTGGTGACCAATCTATGTGTGAAAATCATGTCTCATGCTCCCTTAACTTTTACAATTTGCGCCCCATGAGACCTGGCATGGTCATCATGGAATGAGCCATTAAGGAAGAAAAAAATCCACTGAAAGAAAATCCTGGTCATTCGGTATATTCAAATAGTCAGCAGATCTCATTTTATGTGCAGGTAATGTTGCTGAACCCAGACCTGACCAACTGAAGCAACCCCAGGTCATAATCCTGTACAGACTTGGGGACTTTTTTGGCCAGGCAATGTATGTATTACAGTCCTGAATATTTATTTGTAGTCCTGATCATAAAATTATGTACAGAATCATCAGACATTCCCTTGCAGATGTGAATAGAGCAGGCAAAGAATAGAATCTCTGCTTTATTGAATTAATATTGAGATTATCACTATACTAAAATATGTGGTAGGCAGGATTGCAATTGCCACCACCTGTAAATGCTGACTTGTTTTGCAAGATGTTGGCGGCAGCTCATGAGTGAATGGCAGGCCGTGAGCTGCCCGCTGCCTGACCTAGGTACGATCTCTGTGTGAACCTACATAAGTATAGACACAATCAGCCTGGACAAGGAGATTCTGGCTGGTTCAGGTATAGATAATATTTTGGATTAAAACAGTTTATTGTGAAATGCATTAGTTGCTATGAGAAACACAACAACCCAGACATCTTTACTTACTGCTGATGTTATGCGTGACATACATTTCAATGGAAAGAAGACTAAATATTTATCTACCCAGTAGCCTGATCCACATTCAGGGGTCACAGACAGGCACACAGTAAATGAGGGCTGCTCTATACACAATCTCCCTCCTTGGTATTGCACTTCCCAGGCCTGGCACCTTGCCAAGGCATAAACAAGCAGTCAAGTTCCCACAGCAGATCTTTTGCTGGTGGTCGGATCACATCTGCTTTAATGAGAAACTTCCTGCTGAAGTCACCCCAGCTTCCTGTTTGTTGGAACATGAATCTATGTGCTAATTACAAGTAACATACTCAGGGGACCCCAACAAGTATCTAAGCAATGCCAATTTATAATACCCACACATAAATAGTGGCGGATTTAAAAAAAAAAAAAAAAATGCGTGGTATTCACATTTCTGGTTTCCTTTAAAGATCTCAGTGGATGCAGACATTTTCCCACCTTTGTTTCTTTTCATTACTCAGCTATAAGTTTCAGCAGCAAGTTATCTATTTTCTGGCCTATGGCCTAGATTGGTATGACATCCCTGTTTTATATATATATCAATAAATAAAACTAAAAGACTGAAACCACAATAATCTCCACAAAGCAGAGCCATGCTGTGTCCTGGTCACAGTATGGATTAGCTCTAGCTCTTTGGGTTGGGGTAACATGTAAAACTATTGCAGGAAACCAGAGTTATATTATAAATATAATGACAGGCCCTCTAAGAGAAAATTATCTACCTAGATTGTAGATATATCAAAAAGGTTCACGGAGCAATAACAGATCCTTCCAGCCTAAGCTGTACCACACATGTTCATAAAGAAAGCTCAGAGCAAAGTTTTCCTTTCCTTTAAATAAGCATTTTAATTATCAATAGACAAGAAAAAGATTTGGGCACAGACTCGTTCTGATTTTTTTTTGCAGCAGTTAACACTTGGCAATAGGAGACAAGAGTGTTCCTGGCAGAGTGGGCACTGACACCTGCTGCAGCCTGGCACTCGTTCCTTCTGGGTCCTCGGAGTCTGCCAAACACTAACAGGGCATATACCAGGTCAGTGGG
This sequence comes from Pyxicephalus adspersus, assembly GCF_032062135.1. Lineage (NCBI taxonomy): Eukaryota > Metazoa > Chordata > Amphibia > Anura > Pyxicephalidae > Pyxicephalus > Pyxicephalus adspersus. The sequence continues at coordinate 53,999,120 of NC_092864.1, read as the reverse complement.
GAGCTTACTTTAATGAAAGCGGATATAGTAGAGAAATGTTCCCACGATAACAGGCTGCAGCACCCACAGCATATTTACACATTTCTAAGATATTTGTCACCAGTCTAGCATTTTCACAGTAACCTCGGGGTGACAGAACCCTTCTTTGTATACATGGGGTCAGACCTGGACATTAACAAGGCTTTATAATCCATAAAGCATAAAAAAAATTTATATCCATCCTAGGCATCAATATAATAAAAATGGCTAAAGTGCTTACCATACCGACAGCAACACAATTACAGAAAAATATAACCAGCTTTATTTAGTTATTCCACGTTTTATAACAAGTTTTCTATTAAACTGGAAGAGTTTTTTTTGTTAAACTCCAATTATTTCACAGCCCTAATGTATTAAACCACCTGAAATCAATAGCAGCTGTTTCATTAAAGTGAATGAGGGCAGAAAGCCATATTCACTACCTGAGAATGAATAGTGAAAGTCTGATCATGCCACTACAAGTTCCTATGTGCCTACAGAAACATGCCCTGATGGTGACTATATACATGTCTGATACCTTCACAGGCAAACAAAACACGCAGCAACTCCTACACAGAATCACAAATGCTAGCAGAGAATATCATCAGCTCTAAATAAAAGTAAATATATATACAGAATTTATGGTTATTAAAAAAAAATACATTTTTAATGCCCACTATAAAAAGTCCTATTTTTGTATATTTACTATGGTATAGGGAACAACTTGGGTTGTAAACTCTGCATCAGCAGTACCTCCAAAAATGAACACAACACCATGTGAATGCATAATTGGGCATGCTTGTGTAAATCTCTCATTGAATCAATCACATCACTGTAGATTTTTTGTATGCTGCAATGTATTATGCTTTGTAGGATATATACATATTAACCTACAATGATAATGAATGGGTGTCAGTGTGTTCACATGAGTTGCAATGGAGGTTGCATTGATTTCAACGGAAAATTGACAAGTATGGTTCCATCCTTAGTAAGCTAACGATACACAAAAACAGTAAACCCGACACACACACAAAAGAAACAGCAGATGGACCAGACTGACCCCCCACTGCAAGCACCTATCCCCAGAGGGATGTGTATCCATATAAACATCAATGACCACACACATCTATGGACAGGCAGACACACAAATGGCATTAAAAACTATGCAAATACCGTACAACACATAATTATGGAGAGCAGAAGTAGAAAAAATTCTACAGCAAAAGTAGCAAAATAGTACAGGATTCTAACACCATGTTCCCCAGCCATCAGACACATACATACAGATGATATCCTAGTATGTAGACAGCATTCACAGGAATGATGAACATAGGATTCAGCAAAGTTCAGCAGATTTAGTCTCCCCTCTGTCCAGACTGTGTCCACAAACTACTTACCTCCTCAATGTATGACATGCTGTGTTCTCAGGGGACCCAATACTAATATTAAAGTTCCATCTGCCCCTTGCCATTCTGATATACCACCATAGAAAAAGATAGTCCATATACCTGCCTGCATTTCTAGCACATTACATTCTTCATTCATAGGTCATATTTTAGGGCTTGTTCACTATATTGCATTTCAGAATTGCATGTTCGTGCAATGCACTGCACCTCAAATGCACTGCAGGTACTCTCTGCAGTGTGGGCACAATACCATTGATCTTTATAATACAGGTCTCACTGTGCAGTGTGGATGGTTTAGATGTGTTAAAAAGAAAAAAAAAAAACTGCCAAGAGCAAGTGCTGCTGGGGAGAGAGGCATTCAGAGCCCATTTATACTTCAGAGCTGCATTTCATAAATGAACATGCATTGTGTCGCATGTTTAGGCAGCTCTGTTATATTAATGGGTGGCTAACACAGACATGCATCATTTTCTCAAAACTAGCACACTACAATGAACATGCACTGAATTGAGGTGCACTACAGTGTGAATTCATAGTTTGCTACACTATTTATGTGTATTAAATAAATGGCACTGAGACTGTAATGCAACAAGAAGGTGAGGACGGCCTTAAAGAGACCCTGTTACCAAAATAACAAGTATTGAAAAAAACTAGAGCTCAGGGGAACACTGTACAGATTGTCACTTAAGTGTACTTCTGATAATTCAACTGAAATTGCAGTACCGAACAGAAGTCTCAGAGCTGTTGAACACATAGAAGGCATTTACAGGTCATGTAAAAAATGTATATACATATATTCTTGTAATAATAATAATATATGTTATAGTTAATATTGCCGGAGACAGGGTCTCTTTAAAAAGAATTTGTTGCTTGTCCAAGACAGGACAAAGAGGAAGTGCTAAGAAGTCCCCTTCCCAAAAGTTACACACCAACTGGAAGGCCATGGTTCACACCTCTGAACTTTAACATACCTAAAAGTTTACAGAAAAGTCCCTGTGTTTTTTTTCTTTTTAATAATATGTGAGATAAATATTTTAGTTTTATAAGGCTGCAAAACAAGTTTCTGCTCTTTCAAAATAGTCTGTTAAAACAATTAAAAAACGTTTTAGAAATGCACCACAAGGCATGAACTAGTCTATGCACTTTCCAGTTTAGGCATATTTGCAGGAATTTGCCTAGAGGTCTATACAGGATCTTAACCACACCGTCTACCAGACTTTGGCCAGCTCTGTTACCCAGAAATGTGAGAAACAGGACTCTTGTGAATACATAAAATAAGGGTTTGTAACCTTAATTTCCAGCACATGACATGGAAGGCCAAGGAGGAACTGATCACAATATTTGGAGTCATTCGGGTATTCTTTTGGCATTTGGATCCAGACTAGAATCTTTTCAGCAGGTTGTTTGTCTCAGTAATACAGCGACAGGCTATTGCACTAATTGTTCAAGAATTGTGTACTTAGGAGTTAATCATTAGCAGCAGGCAGGCTACTAATTGAAGGGACAGAAGGATAGGAAGGACTTCTGCTAAACCAGTGCTTTTATTTGCTTATATCTTTCTGTTTTTTCAAACACTATTTTATTATCTTGTATGATCTCAGCTATGAGTGAATTTTATTATAAATAATACTTTGTAAAGCACCAATCTACAATTTTCTAATCAAGTCCCTGCACATGTTTTGTCCAATCAGTTTTGATATTTATAGCTCAGCCAAACATATTAGTCTGCCCAAGAGTAAATTGATCCTTCTCTACTAAAATTTAACTTTTGTTTTTTTTCCTATCACCACCAACAGAGAAATGAGCAGCAAAAACCCTGATAGGCTCATCCCTTCATCACTATGCGCTCTCCCATCTCCCTGCTGCAACAGAGGCTACAGGAGACTGATACCAAGCCAAATTCTGGCACTTACACTGCTTGCATTTTAAAAATGCTTTTATTTATTACAGAGCTATTATATTTCCTCTAAATCCTGTCTGGAGTGAAGGGTTAGGCTACACATGTGCAATAATTATCATTGGAAACGAATGACTAACGACCGTTCATTCGATAATCGTTAACTAAACAAAGTGCACAACTGCTGGCCAACGACACGCCAATGAACGAGGAATATCGCTGGGAACGAACGACCTTCCCGGCGGATCTGATTGTTCGCTATCTATTGTGTGTATGATTTTGGATGTTTCTGTGGTACACTTTTCTCTCCTTTGCATGTCACTTCCTGCACCGTTCAAACGATCGTATCTAGCGTGTGTACACTTATTGGTGGATTATATTTGAACGATCGTATCGTTACAGCATCAAAATAATCGAGCATAATCATTGATCTGTTGTTAGTCGTTCGTTTTCTAACGACAATTATTGCATGTGTGTACCTAGCCTTAAGCACCTGTTATCAAGGCTGCAACAACTGATTGTAAATATTTTACTGCTAACCTAATATTTAACCTATCAACTGCAGTTTATAAATGCAACAAAAATTATTTCCCAATGGCTATCTGAAGTGCTGCCATCTTGCTATCGGCATGGAGAGTTTAGATTGAAGCTTGGCTGTACATCACTCACACAGGTTATCCTGTGCTATCCTATGTGTCATAGTTGTACACACAACAAAGCAGTGTCAAAAGATTTCAAAGCAAAATTGTAAATTGTTCATGTATACATTTAGAGCTTTTATCTGTGCAGCATCATAACCTAACCAATGATTAGATGGTTCCATGGAATACTCGGGGAATCATGAAGCAATATTATTTGCAAGTTAATGGAGACAGGTACCCCTATGATTGTGTTAAAAGAAAATGAATCCTGGCAGACATGGTACTTATTTAGTGGCACTTCACATACTATACCTCAGAAGCTAGAATACTATAATTCAATATATCACTGCAAAGCTGCAACATACATTTAAGGCGAATTTACTTTGAGAGCTATGCAACCGTGCCATCTTGAAGCACTTGAATTCAATTACCATGAAGGTAGGAGGTGTACACACTGCTGCAGGTAGGTAGATGTACACTCTGCTGCAGGTAGGTAGGAGGAGTACAGGGTGCTGCAGGTAGGTAGGAGGAGTACAGGCTTCTGTGTGTAGGTAGGAGGTGTACACGCGGCTGCGGGTAGTTAGGAGGTGTACACACGGCTGCAGGAAGGAGGAGCACTGCATTGAACTGGGATTATAAAGCATGAGCCGATGCTTTGTTCTTCACTGTTCTGCTTTGGGCTGCACCACAGTGACAGAAAAGGGTCTTCACCAAACAATATTGGGTAGTTATGTAAAAACACAGGGTTTAATACTCTATATTTATTGACAACACTAAAATGTACCCACATTTGGAGCAAATAACAATTCTTATCCCTTTAACTGAAGAGGGGACTGCAGAGGCTACCAGGACAGATTGATAAACCCAAACTGACAGTAGGAGCAGATGCCACTTTTTATCACACACCAGCTGCTCATTCTCCAGACACTACAAAACAATAGTAACAACATCACTACACTGTGTGTTCCAGGGTACACACAATGTGCTGCTAAAACTTCAATCTGGATGCGGAATACACACAGCCTTGAGCAAGCTTGCAACATGGCTTTTTTTGTCAGAACACAATATAACCCATAAAAAAATTCCCATAAATGTAAGTGGAGCTGTCACAATCCTGGCAAACCAACTCAAAGTACAAAAAGGTCATACTAGCAATGAGGATAATTGGATATACCTTTAGCCCCTAAGAAAAACTGTTGTCCACAGCAACCATAATCTTTATTTGCACGTTATTTTCTGACCAGCCACATAGTTTGCCATATCAGTCTTACCATATATTCTTCAGTAATAAAGTTTATTATTATAATTATTATTGCACTGTGTCTGTTCACATATGGGCATCTAATGAGCACCATAACAATGAATCGGAACAGGAATTTGTTTTATAAGAACTATATGAAGAATCACCTATGGGTGTGAACAGCTGACATCAGACAATAATAAAGGAAACAGGGAAAACTGACAGCTCAGCTGTCCTTTTTACATCTGCTGCCTGAGGCAATCCAAAGAGTGGAAGATCCTGAACTGAAACAACCGAGGCCGAGAGCTATAGAAAGCACACAAAAAACTATCATGACATAAACACAAGGCCATGACATGGAACTGGTGCTGCAGGTGGGTGGCCACAAAGGCACAGGATCACCCAGGCGAATGGATTCATTATAAGAACTATATTAGAAGACAGCACAGAGTTCAGACGCTACATTTCTGCCACTTAACATGCATGTCATTGTGCCAGTATCTGCAGACAATATCAAACTGCTCCCACCTGTCTTGCCATGCATGTCCTACACCATACTGGCACTCCTCCATTATTAGTTACGCAGTCTGTCACCCACATAAGCCAATTCATTAGCGGAAAATGACACATTTTATCCACACAAAGGGGGCGGCTGGACAGATCACACTGAGCTGTCACATTCTTCCGGCAGCACAGCATCAAATGGCTCAAGTACAAATTCTCCAACAACCCACTGGGATCAAACATGCCACTGAGAGAACAAAAATACTAATTATAGTAAGCAAATTTAGAAAGAATCCAGCCAGTTCTAACCATTCGGCATGGAACCCAACTCTGTTAGTGGAGGTCTCAGCGGTAGAATTCCAAGCTTTTCATTGTGCACATTGAGGTCTAACACAGACTTCACTGAAACACAAAGCCCAAATGTACTTAAATTGCAAGTGAAAGAAAACCACTTACGAGAAAATTATACCCTCCTGCTTTACCTTGGTAAAAGACAATGAATGGTAAAGGTCTGACAATACAATGAAAGTGATGAAGGTAAGGAGAACTAGCATCATGGATCAAGGAATGGATGGGAAGAAAAAAAAATTATATATATATTATTCTACAGGACAGAGACTGACCGCATGAATATAACAGGCAGGCCCTTCCAGAATTTTGGTGGGATTGCCTGTTTAAGAATTTTATGTTAAAGAAAAATGCAAGAAAATGAAATAAAGTTTTTGAAGAATCATTTCAATGAATATGGTTTACTGCTTTCATTTTCTACCTTTATAACATGGGGGACCCTTAAAAAACTTTCAGGTATTCAACCCAAAAAGATCACTGGTGTCAGGTAAACTGATCCAAAAACCCAAGAGGGACAAATTTATCATTGCTTAAGGAATCCCTTGCAACCTCTGGAGCAACCCTAAGGTTTTATGGAACACTGGATGAGAAATACTGCTTTATGTTTTCAAACATGGGTAAAGTTTGACAATCAAATGTCCGTGGTCTATAAAACCTCAAGACCATCTAAACAGAATTCTAAAAGACTAGATAACTGGTAATAAAAAGGATAAGTAAAGTGGTTTGACTCACAGACAATTAAAATTAGAAACATGTAAGGTGTCGGGAAACCCAAAAGTAATTTCTGTACAATGGGTTTTCAATAAAAATTGTCTATTGGGACGCTGTTTGGTTTATGTAAAAGCTTTGCAGGAAAGGAAAAATATTTGGTGATCCTGTCAGTGGCTTGGACTTCCTCATTCCCCATGGCAATGTTCTTAGCCCCAATCTCAGATCAGACAGGTCAAAGCACAAGATCGGTCATGTGATCCTGACTGAAAACGTTTTTTAGGTGGTACTTCTAAAAGTTAGGTAAGAGCAAAATATGGGAGAATTGATTGCTGCGAATATTCACATTTAGAGAGGTACGAATAGGTTTACATAAACTTTAAGCCATGCATGGCACATAAATCTAGACTCTTTGCAAGTCATGAAATTCCACCATATGAAAAGACATGAAGTGATCTAAGCCAATGATATATTAAATATTCTAGCCAAACACATGGCAAAGATAGGTGATACTAAGAGCTGAGTCAATGGACATGTCAGCAAGTCTCATCTCTTCTAACTAGCAAACAAAAAACAGTTAACAAATGTACACTATGTCCTGATCTCCTACAATCTGAAACAGTAACAGTAATCACTAATGAAAGACGTCAGGATTTACTGTAAAATTTCTTACTCTGCGCAAAATAAAAAAGTTGGTTGTGCATAAATTTTAAAGGAGTTTAAAGGATTAGAACACTAGTATATGGATACCTGGCCTTGAGAAGCCTTAGAGAAATTCCAGCCGAGACCTTTACAGCTCTAATTTACACCCTAGCTTTTGTGTACAGACCTCCCAGAACACACCAGAGTATTCATTTGGCCAAGATAGCAAGCAATTCTGCAGCACATCCTCAGAATTTTACAAATAAACAATTTAAAGCCACCAGCAACAGGAGATGTGACTTGTTCAAGGTCAAATGACCTTGCAATTCACTACTTCAAAGGCTGTGCCTCAAGGCTTCGGTCTGGTCTGGTTTAGCTGCAATGTAAATTGTGAACTTTCTCTTGTTTCTGTTGCATGCAAAAGCCAGACAGAACTTTGAGATAAGAAGTTTCTGGTTAACTTTCCAAGTTTCCAGTTAGGAATTCTTGCGGATTAGAAATAATCATCATCAGGACTAATTAGAGTTAACCAATGTTTGAGCGTGGGCGAGAGGATTCCCAGTCAGGTTCCTCCTCCTTAGAGCTGCCCAACAAGAATCAGACATGAAGCCATTGTGTGAGAGGACCACAGATGGGACATTAGCCTGATGGAACTGTGATTAAGTTATGAGCTTGCCTCCTCCCAGCTGTGCCTGCCATGCAAGCAGTCCAGATTAATAGCTTAGAAGGGGAACAAATGTAATTATGTCGTCTAAGCAGGTTTTAGGGAATGGCTAATCAAGAATAAGACTTGGAAATTAGTGCAGCCCAAAGTGACAAAATCACTGCATTAAAAGTGGGTGGTGAGATAAGATAAGATGTTGTTTGTCCCACTATAGCACTAGTCATAAAAAATATTGAACACAACACTGTAACTCTGAGAAAAGGACTAACTCTGAAGCATATAGGAATCAAAGATTAAATGAAGAAGAAAGGAGAAGAAGGGTGTTACAGGTTATTTAAAACACAAGCAACATCCAGTAAAGGACACACGAATGACCTCTTGCACCTTCCAAAATGCCAAAGGCATGTCCAATGGCACAAGACTTCTATATGTTTCTATAGTGGCTTGCTTCTTTACTGAGCTTGACTTGTGTGCTTAGTCATGAGTGGCAGATATATGTTCACTAACCTACTGAAAATGTCTCAATGTCCCACTGTCAACATTACATTTCTTTACTGAAGACAATGCAGTTTGCATATTCCTAAAGTAATACTAATGAATATTCATGTAGGGGGTAAGCAAACACCATAAGGTGGCAGCCGAAAATGTTTACATTAACAGCTCCCCAACCTCCTTATTTCAATAAACAAGGTCCTTCCAATGTGCTTTTGGGTTCATGGTTGGAGAGAGGAAAGCATCCAACAATGCAGCAAGCAAGCTGATTGAAGGTCCCACCACAACAATGACCTAAAAGTGCACCTGTACTGAAAGAAACATTTTATCACTGCTAAATTACTTGGTGGCAGGGTGTCTGGTTATCTGTGGCTTTAAAGTTATTGACAAATTGACAAGAACAGCCATGCAACGGATATGTTCAAAGCAAAAGGTGAACTGCACACTTGCATTGTTGCATTGTGGTACAAGGTTAGTGATGACATATTACTGCACTAATTAGATCTGCATGGAAGCCAAGCAACGAATACCTTTCGAAGTGCAGATCAGTAACAGCAGGCACACTATCTTAGTTTGAGTTTGCCCTAGGAAACCATTATTTGAATAGCAAACTTGCTTATCCCTAGAGTACCAAAAGGTGGCCTGAAACATAGGAATTCCATCTTATAATGAACGCTTTTCATGTAATTTTTTTCAATGAATTTGAAATTATTTTAATGCATTTTTTCTTCCATAAAGTTGCACTTTAATCACAAGTTTTTTTGTGAAAATAAATTTCAAGAGGATGTGGTTATAAAATGACCAGTTGTACAGTAATAATGCAAAGCCAAACCTAAATATAGCCAAACACACGTTTACTTACTTAATGGGAAAACAGGAAACATGCAGTTCTATTTCATCCTGACTCCCACAAAAATTGTGCTGTGCCCCACTCAAAGCAAAGCAAAAAAAAAAAAAAAAAACCTACATTGCCCACAGTACAAAACACAATCTGTAGGCGTGGAAATACGGTGAAAAAATATTACCTAGTGAAAAAAAAACGTAAGTTAAAACGTAGAAATGTGGCCCATTACAGATGCAACAAATCATTCTTAATAATGCTGCAACACTAAAGCAAAAACCATCCACAGTGACAGGAAGGGAAGTTTGTGGCAATTTCAAGAACATTGCTATAATTAGCATCCTTTCAACTGCGCAAATGTCCCCCAGAACAATCGTGATGAGAACTTTCCATGATTTTGTCTGACAAACTCTCTTTATTGAGTCAAATAAAGAACACATTGAGCCAGTTTCCAATCTGTAAATAGCTAGTGTTTCTAGTGTCTATTGATTTGGACATACTGGAGTCTGAGGACAAGAACACGAAATTCAGGCACCTGTCCTGATATTATGCACATGCATGAGGAATCGATGCATTGACATAACTGGCTATGATTACTTACTGCTATATTCACCTCCTATTAATATTCATGTTCCATTTAATCATCTAAAAGAAGAAATGATATAATTTATTACAACGACAGAAGACATGACTACTGTAAATAAAAGCATATTTAGTCCTGACACGATAATCATGTTGGTAATAAAAGAGATTTATTAAGCTAATCTTCGTCATAATTGTCAGGAAAAGCATTTTTATGTCTGTCTACTTGCTGAGAAGCAACTTATACTTACAAGAACCTAGGAGGAAAACTACACCACAGGGTTCAGGGTAAAATCTCAGAACAACAAAACATGGAAACCATGACAGGCTGGCTCATATACCGACCTCTTGTAATTTTTGGGGCCATTGAGAACAAGTTGGCTGCTATACAGGTAAACCGATCTGCATTCTACCAAGCAAACCATGACATAAACTGTCTAATTTATGACATAGGTTGAATTTTTACAAAAATAAAACACCAAAACAAAATGTATGGATTCTTAGAGACTTTGCATATTTGTGCCCTATGTTTCAACAAACCCAGAAGAGCTTTGCAGTGACTAGACCATTGGTTTATTGTGTCTCTAAAAGGTTCATATGCACGTTCTGTACTGTGCCATCTTCCTCTCCAGGCGACTAAGGTATTAGTTCCTTAGGCTGGGTTCACACGTTCAATAAATGTAGTTGGAAAGGATCTTTCACAATCCTTTCCAACAACAAAAGACTGAACAATCGATGTACATACAGCACTGTTCTGCTCTATGGAGAGGGAAGGGAAAGAAACAAGGGAGCAGCACCCTGCTGCGCTCTCTCTTCTTTACTTCCATTACGATCACTCGTCGTTAATGGATCCGCCAGGATCAATCCATGAATGACATTGGATGTGCACTGTACACACGCCAGATTCTCGTCCATAACTAGCCCTGTACGTAGCCTAGAATTCTGATTAATAGATTGATTACCTAATAACCATATCTGGTAAAATACAGCCCAGGTATACCTCTATACTACAAACACAAACAAACAAAACAAAGCCCAGCACCAGATGTTTGGATAAGCAATATAAAGGAGTACAACTCTATGATCAAATGTGACAGGAGCCCATGTAAACTGTAACAGAACAAAGCTTAATAAATCGGAACTTAAGTTCCACTTTTAGAGATACATGATCAGCCAGGTGATGTGCATCCTGGGAATTAATGAACTCCAGTATGTCTGTGCAGGACTTATGTCATCCCAGCCCAGCCAATCATGGTGGCAGAAGATTGCAAGGAGGAAGTAAAGAAAGAAAAAGATGGTGGTGCCCTATGAGAGGTTTAGTACGGATTTAAATCTTTATATATGGAGCCACTTAACACCCTTATTCCAAGTACCAGTTTTTAGCCCGTTTCGTGACAGGGTTTTGTTGTAGCACAATATATGCCACATTACAAATTTTTTTTTACATAGTACACTTCCTTTAGCACATCTGCTTTTTGTAGTGTATTAATGCCTTTGTAGATAAAATCTGTTGTTTCACAGTGAGTCACACAATTCTGTATCTTTAAAGTTAATAACTATGTAGTATTATTCAAAAAAGAAAACACAGACACCATTGATCATTTCCAGTGAACACACAGAGACCCCCACACTGTACACTTTTTCTTGGCAGCAATATAGGAAAGGAAGGAAGAGAACACCAAAAAATAGGAAAATTAAAAAGAGGAAACCTGGTTTATGTTTCAATGGCACAGAGCTGCCCTTCTCTGCAGCTACTGAGTGTCCAACAAAAGGCAATTGTCATAGACACAAGTGCATAAGTGAATCACAGACCTAGAGGAGTGAAGGATGCATTGGGTAAAGAGAAAACCTTTCAACAAGACATGAAAAAGAAGTTGTTAGAAATCACACATCAGGTCCCAGTCAATCAGGAGCAGTTTGAAGACACTAGTGGGGATCAGATGACAGATCAAAAGAAAGATCAGTCTAAAGAGGAGAAAGGACTTGAGAAAACTGCTTTACCTAAAACTAAAAAAAAAACTCTATTAAAGTTTAATATCTTTACCTTGCAGACAAAACAGCGAAATAGGCAAATCTGAACATAGGATTTACCTAACCTTGTGTACAAGAGCTTTTGCATATTTAAAAAAAACTGCTCCCCACTGCTTTCCTCATGCAAGAAATGTAAAAGCAGCTTGATATAGTTTATTGGAAACCAAAGTTCAAAAGTGGGAGACCGCAGGTCTACAAACTGGTTTTAAAAAACGCATGTAAACGTTCCTACTGCATTTATATGTGTTTTTACGCACTTTTATTAGCGTTTTAAAGCTTGCCTGGAAAACATCCATGCCGCGGTTTCCCACGTTTTTAACGCGTTTTTGTTTCAAGTGCTTAAAAACGCAGGAAAACGCCCAATTGAAATCAATGGAAGAGTTTACCCGAGTTTTTTGGCATTTGGGCATTGAAGCATTGCAAGCAACGTTATAGGTAACGTTCCTAAACGGTGTAGATTAGCCCATTGGAATGCATGGGAATTTCAAACATGGGCTTTTTAAGGCTCTGGTTAAACACTGGGGAAATGTCCGTGTAGACTAAGCCTAAATGCACCTAGAATTATCTCAGACACATAATAAACTGATCTCAAATGCAAGAAGAATGCCGTGTTTGCCCTGTAGAAATGGTATATCCTTTCTTTACCCGTTGAGCAAACACAAGCAGACGGCCTTTTCCCAGATAAGGGTTCATATAAAGGCTATATTGTGATACAGAAGAATATTCAGTACCTGTGTTTTCACAAGTTGAAGAAATCATAAAAAAAATCTGTGAAAAAAAAAACACATGATGCTGGCACTTTTTGCTGAGCAACTGTTGAAATACAGAATTTTTAGTAGTGTTTAGTAGGGGTCAGCACAGAAACACATTCTACACAATGTGCGCATAAAATCCCTGACATCTTTATAGAAAGCAGACATTGGAAAACACAAGGAAGAGGGGAGGGAGGAAACGGATTAGCTCATAGAGGAAATTATAACATCACACAAATACCAAATAAGAAAGAGAGGAAGCCAAACAACACAAATAGTAAGTGCTGGGGCAGAGCAGTGACACACTGGTGATGTTTGTCTGGGAGCAGGTGTTACATGGCACACATTATTAGACTAAGTGCACCAGACAGAAGAGCCGGATAGTAGTAGTAACAACGAGTGACATCATCCAAACATCGCCTTCTATGTCTCATCACATGAGAAAAAACAAAGTACCACCTCGTGGTCTCTTTCCAGTCTCAGATTAAGATTGTGAAAAGAAAACAAAAATCAGCATTGTTGTTGTAAAATATAAAGAGGACTTTTAAGGATTCCGTCCGCAGTGAAATTATAATCTACTTCTATTTCAGCTGTTCAATGCACTATGACCTCAATCAGTAGAATGGGACTGCTGCATTCTAGCACTACAGTGCTAATAACATTGCTGCTGTATTTAGTTATGTTTGAAATAAACTTTCCATTTTTTGGGATTGTATTAACATGTAGATGTTTATATTGCATATTTACCTTTATTGCTAATCCTCACCTGTTTGTGTTCTACAGACACTGTCATGCCAGGACACTTGTTAAAGTAAAAAGCAGATTTAAGGCAATACCAATTATAATCACATCATCAGTTCCGGTATTGTTATAAGAATATGATATCACTCTGCTTTGGAAATTTGTGATTGGACAGGTCTTTATTGCATGGTACAGGCAATGTCCATTCTGCAATAAAACATACTTACCTGCCTGAAAGTTAAAGCTGAGCATGTCGGATACCCAGCCCTAGTCATTCCGCAGGGCCGTCACAACTGAATGAACTATTGCGAGTGAAAGGTACGTTATCCTAGCCTGGCCAAACTATATAGCAGAAGATCAAAACCCAGAGGAGGAAAAGAAGATGGCAGCTATAGACACACAAATGCTAAATTTTAAAAAATGCGATCAGGCAGGTAGGTTTTTCTATTTTTATGGCAGAAGAGTCATTGTCTGCAATTAAGGAGCTTCCTGGTAGCAATTTCTTGGTATTCGTTCTTAGTTCTGCTTTAAAGGTCAAGTACAGGTACAACCCTACTAATCTGGACTAACCAGCACAGCCACAGCCATATATCAAGGATTCAGATCCTTACACATGGCCCTTTCAAGGGTAAGTGAACTTTATTGCGGAGGATATAAACATCAAACTAGGCCATGGCTGTGCGATAGGGATAAAGAAGAAGTTGAGGTTAATCTAATTTAATTTAGCAGGGCTGAGAGGTAGGTTAGCTGTAATTTAGGTAAACTTAGACTTTTAAGCTGAACTCCAAGTAAACAGCTATATGCAAATTTTAAGTAAAAAAACGCTGCCAGTGGTTGCTTGAGTAGATGAAGCCACAATTTATTTTCAAGATGTCTAATACCATAGTGTCCCAACATTAAAATTAACCACCCCTGGAAGTTTTACAGCTTATCCAAACCCCTATTGCTATTAGTTTTGCTGAACAGCTTGATCTGTAGGTAAATGCGGGGGAAAAAATAAAAGCATGTGGGGAACAAAAAATATACAAAGAACATATCACATTTATCTTCTGGCTTGAATGTTTTGTGTCAATGGCCTAAACAGATCAGCAGTTCTATTATTGTAGTTTGGGATTCCAAAGTTATATGCCAGATACAGATATTTGCAGGACTTCAGCTATAATATTCACTGAAATGCTTCCTTTAAATTCCACTCACTAATGATGGTATGCAGATTAGGTATTGTATAAGGGGAGCTCCAGTAACACAACTACTTGTTACAAGAAGGAAAGACTGTTATTATGAAAGCTACTTTAGTGGCCCAATTACAGAGTTACAGATGCTCCTTTTGTGTAATTAAGCCATGTGGCTTCACATTAAGGAAGTAACTTCTCCCAAAAGATGTCCCTATATATAGAGACATAATGAGAAATAAAGCTACTACTAAAATTAAAATCAGGCAAATCACCTTTTTCCCCCCCATTTCCCTTTTTTTTCAACTCATAAGAAACAAACTGTGTATGGGCCCACTAACAGCACATTTAACAAAAGCAAGTTTTTCCAAAACCGTTTTCTAAAAAATGACATGCTTTTGACTATGGTCACGTAAAAGTCTCTTGAATAATTCCATTTTATTATGCTTTCCAAAGGCTAAACAAATCACTTTGTGATGTGTACTGTATACACGGAGTGGAGGATGCTGGAGGAATGTGTTATGAGATGGAGGGAACCCAACACCCAATGACCTTCTGTACACGGTGCCAAGAATCCACACAAACTATGAGCTGTACAATGCAACATTATGCCACCAAAAGCCTCAATCCCCAAGTCAGTAAGTGTAAGAAATGTACAAGATCCCAATCTGCAAAAAAATTCACAAATAAACAGACTCTACCTATTGAAAGTCTATAAATATCACCGTACAACACCGTTTACCAGAAACCATGTATAATAGATGTGATTATTCCAGCTTGATCCACCACAAAAATAAATGAAAATAGAAATACATATTTCATTAGCACAGTTTCCTTACATTACATGGAAACTATGATCTATCAAACCTAGAAGTATGGTGTTAAAGCAGAACTCAAACAATCTCCAGATTCAAACTATATTTCAATTTCTATGTGGTTTCTAACTAATATAGCAGCAAACATGTATGTGTATAGTTCAACACCCCCTTCCTTCCCCAGTTTGCACAGTATGAAATTGACACGCCAGAAATGTTTTGTTTTTTTTACCTCCAGCTGTCAAAAGGAGCTTCCAAGAGGTTCCAAGCAGAAGCAGAATACACCAAACATCAAGCTGTCCATCTATACAGTGGTGCACGATGGTTACCCCTATCTGATGGGTGACTTTATAGTAAAAATGGATTCTGAAGTTTACCTTTCTTAGGTCTAGTACACAATTGGATCTAAAGTGAAAGTTAGCAGCCAGCCAATTAAAAAAGACTAGATCTAGTGAAAATAGAAAGTAGGGACAGAATCTTGTACAGATGTGCACAGTATATTTAGACTTCTAAATGGAATATTGATCGAATAGTCAAGCCAAAACTTGCAGTGGATCCACTTGTATGTGGTAGGCCTTAGTCACTTCTCGGCTCCCAGCCTCATGAATGTGTTCTCCCCTTCTGAAAACATATTTAAGCACAAACCAGAACAACTGGGTCCTTATAACACAGATTATTGCATCTCTCTGCCAGTCTTCGTAGGGGGCTAATATAAAGGAAGATTAAGGTACACATTCTGTTTGTTAAAATACATTAAAGCTTTTAAACTATTGCATGCTGTGTATGCATGTGTTTTCTTCAATATTTGCATGAAGGTCAGCTTTCTACTCTTCCATCACACGAGTTCATGTAAGGCTACGTACACACATGCAATAATTGTCATTGAAAACAAACGATTGGCGACAGATTGGCAGATAATCTTTAACAAAAAAAGAGCACAACGACTGGCCAATAACACAGAGGAACGAGGAAAGTCGCTGGAAACCAATGACCATTCCGGCGGATCTGATTGGGCGACGATCATTCGCAATCTATTGTGTGTACGGTTGTTTAGTGTTCATGGATGGTTCTGCAGTACACTTCCTACAGTACACGTCACTTCCTGCATTGTTCAAACGATCATATCTAGTGTGTGCACAATATTGATGAATATTTGAACAATCGTTTTGTTACAGCATGTACAGAATCATGCACTAAATGATTGTTCAAAATAATCGTGCGAAATCGTGGATCGGTCCTCAATCGTCTTTTTTGCACAAATATTGACAAATATTGCATTGTGTACCTGGCCTAACTCCAGGTGGGTCAGACTACAGAAATCAGATATCAACGATTGTCCTAAATGCTGAAAGTTAATCTAAAAAATGAAGAGAGGGAACTGCTGTGAAGTGCCTTGCACTTCCCCTTTCCAGTTCTTTTTCTGCATGATCACATCTATTTCTAGAACAATGCCCCCTGTGAAATCTAAGGCTCAATACACACAAGTTTCAAAAAGGCAGTGCAGTCTATAACTCATTAATTGAACCAAGTGCCATTATATGTTATATTTGGCTGTATGGCTTGGCACCTCAGTTAAATGTAGGCTGCAGTTACTGTCAACATTCCTGTTGGGTCCTGAACCATTAAGTGCCCTCATGAATGCCAGGTGCATGCTACACTTGTACGAATCTCCCACCACCTATCAACATGGAGGAGAACTAGACTACAGCAGGCCATAAACAACCTACACAGTAAATAAAACAAAGTACAACGTCTATTTTCACAAACTCCTACCTAAAAGCAATAGGTCTACCACAAAATTACAGATAAACTTCAAAAAGTTGAACCCTTAGTACTAAGCTGTTCCCTTGGGTTTCAAGTTGAGTAGATGACCTAGATATAGGATAGAAGAAACATTCCGATTGTGTACACATGTGTACTAAAAATATTATATATGAGTTTAGGGAAGAAAGCTCAGCATGCATCATATGTTCCCTAAACTTGTCTCTATGGAAATACTGGACTGGAAGTGACACATAAAACACCAACCCTGTGTCCCCGAACCAGGCGGAGCACTGATTAACCTCTGCATATACAGAATCATATAGGACTATATTCTCCTCTTTCCAGCATGCAGCTGCTGTACAAGCTTAGCTTGCCAAGAAGGTGCAGCGGTAAAATGTGAGCCAGATATTGGGCTAGTACCAGCTCTGAGAATGATGTGATGTCTGCACAGGACACAGACACAGACTAACGACCAAAACACTCCTTCGAGCACATGTGGCCAGCTCTTTACTAGCTGCACTTAATTTTGTTTTTTAACAATAGAGAACCTCATATATATATATATATATATATATATATATATATATATATATAAACAAAGGGCCCGAAAAAGAAAGTATATTGCCCATAGCAACAAATTCCAATGGCCAAGTTTTTCAGAGCAGACTTGAAGATGTTAAAAAAAGAACCTTGCTGCAACATAGGCAGTTTCTATTTCAGATATGTTCATACATGTAGGGATCGGGAATGTCCAAGTGCAAATCTATCTGAAAAGTAAAGGTTGCCATAGATGGCGAGATACCTGTGAGAAATGTTAGAGGAACAAGTTACACTCTCCTCCTCCTGTGATAATGAGGGCCTTCGCCCCAAAGGGCAGAAAAGCCTGCCAGTTATTGGAAACAGGAACATAACTTGCTACGTTCCAAGCTGGTTATATAGCCACCTGTAATCACCGAAGGAAGTGGAGTATTTTCTTTGAAGTTCTTTGAAGTTGGAAACCCTCTTCAACACTTTTGTATATAACTCCTTCCATACACATTGTAAATCTAGTTAGATAAACACATTTTGAAAACACACATCACTACCTTTAGCCTCCAGAGGGATGAAGGTTAAACAACTTAGGGAGGTATAATAAAGCCCAAAAAAAAGGTACTGGTTATTGAAAGAAATAGTCCATGAATGGCTTCGGCAATGGAAGGAACCTGTCCAGAAGGGGCACTGTTTATGTCTCCGCTATATTTTTCGCTATGTCCCCTCTTTTTCACTAGCACATTAAACGTGAAGTTGGTGGCCTGAGGATATAGTGTTTTTGCTGTGGTTCCCCTCTCATTAGGCTGGATGACAGTGCGGTATGCTGCTGTTTGTTTTGTACAGTATCGGCAGAAGTTGCTTAGAGAGATCAAGTTGAGACAGAGCATCCCATGGTCAAGTTTGTGAATCTCTTTTCTTCCTCTTTCTTTTATGACTGTCATTCTGGTGAAACCATTACACAAAGATCAAATAGAGAACAGTCTAAAACACTGCACGTTTCCTTAGTGAGTGTGAAAACAATTACTCCTTCAGTGCACGGACATGATTTTGTGTATTTTCCAAATGGCTTGAAATAAATTAAAATAGTCCAATAAGCAAACAGGAGACATTTTTTAATGAGATGGTTATTGTGATTTGTGTTTACAGTTAGATGCAGTATGAGAAACAATAACTGTACCTTGTAACTCTGCTTTTCCTCAAATAGAAGGAATGCAAATGGACACAATGAAATTTCTCCAAACATTAAACCTGACCACATTACAAAAGAGCAAACTATGAAGTATTGACCAGGAAAGAACACTAAGTGGAACAGAGCCACCTAACAGTCATCAAGGGAGCTGTACATTCAATTAGCCAGACTCAAAGTATGGAAATATTAGAAAGATCAAAGTCATTTATTATTATAATATATAATTTAGGACCATAAATGCATCTGTGGAACCATCAATTGAGAGACACATAAAACCTACTAAAATTTAGTTGATTGCAAAAAAAAACATAACCAAAACTCCTAGGAAACAGTCCATAAATGTGCTAGAAAAAAAACTTCTAACTTTTAGATTATGTACATGATAAAAGAAAAGGTGCATAGATTCAATCCATTAATCTGCCAGAATAAATTGGTTTTGTGAAACTTTCATGTACCAAGTTGTTATATAAACCTCAAATGATAATCAAGACATGATCAGATGGAAGTTTGTGATAGCTAAAATACCAGAACTAAAAATGTTCCGTCCAAAAAAGAAAATCAAATGGAAAAGGACTAGTGAGCAATATTTATCATGGACTTCCTGCAGCTGATCTTTTGCCCATACTCAGCTTGACATGACTTGTTTAGTCCTGTATCTTTGTGTGGGAGAAGTCATCTTCGTAGAGGAGAAGGACTTCATAATAACGCTGACCCCTGATGACTGTTAATCTGCAAATTGTAAGGCAACTAATCAGGAAACATCAAGAAAAGTTGGAGAAATCAGAGATTTACAGACTAAATGAAGCAATAGCAAGAATAGCCTTGCATTGTAGCTTCCTTTCCCGCAAAGAACAAAAAGCAAAAAGGGGGCTGCCTAACAAAAATTACCGATTACATTACATTATCGATATTCCTTATGAGACAGCAAATCTTCACCTGAAGCACATTTTAGCAGACCGCTGTTTTTAATGTATTTACTTATTTTTGGCAGACACAGCACAAATAGTTCCTAACTATATAAACACAATTTTACAGAAGGCCCAGCCCAAATAATAGGTGCATGTATACCATCCTGTAATTTCCCTTACTGTATACACAGCACAGGTAAGCCCTACAGGGAAATTCAGCAATCACCAAGACACATCTTCAGTGTCATACTAGGTGAAAAACATAAATAATAGTTAAAGTGGCAGAACAATAACAAACATACATGCTTCCATTAGAAAATACTGAATATAGCCACAGAATTGCCATCTGCTTGCACTGTACCACCCACACAGGTAAAATGGGTCTTTGTGCCAAGATTACTTATAGGGGAAAACATTAAACAGAAAGAAGAGCCAAATTCTATTCTTCCATAAAAGGTGACAATGCTAAACTTTAAATATGACACTGCTTTTAAATCTAAATGTTTGTGAGAAAATTTGTCAGAATTCAAAGGCGACATTGAGTTTGTAGAGGCCAAAAACAACACCGAACAATACACAAATGGCTTCTGCACACATTTCACCTAGCTGTTCCAATGCAAAGTATTTTAGGTCTACAGCAGGAAAGCCAGATGTGTCAATGATAAGGAATGTCACTGCCTCACTAGCTGAGCCCACTTATCTTTACATCAAGGTATGGCTGAGAGGCAGGAAAACCAGCAGCAGGTTACAGTAGTACCACCGAGATGAAAGAAGGGCAAGCAGTATCTTGGTTTATGGATAGAAAAACAAAAAAGATTTGTGGTGAATCACTAGAAAAAAAGAGAAGACAGATACAAATGTGGGCCCTTCAGTGAACTATGCATTGTCTACTAAATCCAACTTCTCCCTTTTATTTATTCTAAAAACATTGAAGAACTGTTTTTTTTTTAAAAAATAAATAAAAAGGGAGCGAGAATAAATGCTAAGAAACACAGACAGTTTCTCTTTCAGAATGAAAGGTTTTGTAAGAAGGATAGGGTATTACAGACAGTTTTCATGTAGGCTCTGAATACAGCGCACAGAGAAGACCTCAGTCAGATCACGTTGTGGCCCCAATAAATAGAGCTGTCAGATGAAATAAAGATATACCTGAGCGGCACACAACAAAGAGGATGCGATAAGGCTCTGAATTTTATACAAGGACATGGACAAACAGAATAAAATCATTTGAAGGTGGATAATCCATTTAAATGATTGTTTAGCCTGTACAACCTGTGACATTGCATATGATAACAGACAAAAGATCCAATTTTGTATTTGCACATCAAAAAATTATACTACGAGGAGCACAAGATCTCCACAGTCCCCAAAGTTCTAAGGTGTTTCTAGTATATTCAAATAACCATTTATGAGATCTGTAACAATCATGAAACTACCAAGCCCCTAGAAAATTGAGAAAGAGGAAAAAAACAGAAATCATGATGCATTAGGCAATGCACAATGGTCTCATTTATGAAGACATCTATAAAGGAACAACAGCCAGGTTCTTCATTTTATCTTCTAGATTGCTGTGGGCAGACTTAGGCAAAGGAGAACAGTTCAGTAGTTGTGCATTCAGCCTAGCTATCCAGGGAACTCTATGAACAATTCATTTTTTTTTCAGACCCTAAAAAATAATTTACCATATTTATTATAATGTTCACCAAGCACATGTGAAACGTGACATAAGTCCTGTATTCTAGAAGTATTGAAGCTGTATTCGAATCCTGGAGAAGTAAGGATGCACCTAATTAGAGATACACTGCTTCAGCATTATAATGTAGACCATAAGTTTTTCTACAAAATACCTTTTCAAACAGGTATGTGGCCCATTGGCTTGAATACTGGAAATAAAACTTTGCTCATTTTATGCTTAGGAGCCATCTAATCAACACCACAAAGTCAATGATTTTGGCTCTCTTATGAAGGCGAGAGCCTGAGATTGCAGAGGAGTCTCAGGATAAGGAAATCTGCCTGCTCTTAAATAATATCTCACACAGTAGAGCCTTTATGAAGGGTCTCTTGGATGGATTTCAAGCACAGAACTATGGCCAAACAGCCACAGGCTGATACAGATTTCCCCTCAATAAAGAGCCTGCCTGCCATTTCACACAACCTCAAAATAGCCTTCTGGAAAATACAATATGGGTTTTATGTTTTTCTCATTATAATCCTCACTAGATATGCACATACATTACAGCACAATAATAAAGAGACATGCAGAGTACAGAATCATTAGTATTACCACTAAAATCCTATGAATTAAAGTATGTTATCCACAAACAATGGCTGAATACAAGCAAACAAAGGAGACAGGCTGCTATTATTGACCTCTCTTCTTTAAAAATGCCCATTGCGTGACTTATAGGCTGATTCTATTGCTCAAATCTTTTCAGTCACCCACCCAGATCAAGTAGATAGAACTTTTCATGATCCTCTGACCTCTACAACACTACACACAGGGTAGTGTTGTAGATTCAGCACACAAGGTTTTAGGCTTATGAAAAAAACAAACACAGGCATGTTTTTAATGCACAATACCACAATAGACTGATATATGGTAGTGGGCACAATTTTTTATATTTACAATCTGTGCCTAAAAATGCACAAAAATAGTTAGGTTAGAGGAAAACTTCTAGACCAAAATGAAGAAGGAAAAGAAATGACATTTTAGCGGGTATATGACTCAAACTTTGGCTGGGTGATATAGCTGCTTTATTACCTAAGAGGCAAACAATAAATCCTGTAAGGATATCACTACAATTTGTTTTGCTTAGAACTATAGACTGACAAATATCTCTTAAAAATAATAAGCAAGAAATTATCTGAAGCAAACCATCGGAGTGCAAAGACCTACGACTATTTAGGGTTATGAAAGTGCCCACGTGGCACCCCTTGCTGCCGTTTGCTATACAGAGAAACTAGATAACTTATCGTTATCACTGACAACAAAAATGGACAAATTATCTTAAACAATGCTCAAAGAAAGAAGCACTACTTTCAGTTACCAAGTTTTCATTACACTAAAATCGTTCCTTTCACCAAACTACAGCAGAAGAAGCAAAGCTGTGTTTTTAATATTCAAAACAGAGGAATGC
Source organism: Pyxicephalus adspersus (assembly GCF_032062135.1). Lineage (NCBI taxonomy): Eukaryota > Metazoa > Chordata > Amphibia > Anura > Pyxicephalidae > Pyxicephalus > Pyxicephalus adspersus. The sequence goes on along the minus strand of NC_092864.1, from coordinate 53,976,097 downwards.
TGTCTGCAATATGGCAAGATTTGTTCTTGTAAACACTGTTCAGCTCCACAAAATGACCTCCATTATATGCATGTAACAATACAATGCTCCGTGTAAGAAATACTATATGTTAGCAGTCAAACTGAACAATTGTTCTTTGTTCACAATGCCTTTATGGGAGTTGAAATGCAGGGGGCGATTGATGCAGAATATTTTACACCACCCAGGTCCTATGCATGCTTAAATGTTATAGCGTCTTTAGTACGATTGTTGTATGATTATTGTATGATTGATTTCTTATTAAGAACACAAATCTGAAAATTAAAATCATGCCAATGTATTTAAATATCAACATTGTGTCAACCAATTACATCTCATTGTGATCTGGATAATTTTTGAACTTTACCACCAGCCAAGCAGTGGGCCCTGTTGATTTGATCATTTCATGGGTGACAGAGCAGCAAAGCAGAGACGCTCCCGCGTACTGCACAGGCAGCTGCTGTAATATATACACAAGGCTCTGCTTACTGCTCTAGAAACACAAAATTTGTTTACACGCGGTTTGCTCAGCACAATGAACACCAGTCGCATTGCTGCTGACATTATCACAAGGTCTGCTGGGTAACAGCTCACGGAGCACCATATCCCTTACAAAAGTAAAAAATCCTAACTCTGCAAAAATGAACCATTTTTATTCTAGATGAAAATGAGGAGGATTAAACGCTTCCAGAAAGTTTTATGATGGGCTATACAAATAAAAAATAACTATGCAGTGGTGCATAATTGAAAACAATTAAAGTAATTACATTTTCTACAGTAAACCGCTATATTCTAGTTTTTTATTTTTTTCATCTTATTGATATCTTTTAACTTTTTCTCCATTTCTCCTTTTCTCCTCTAAAGACTTCTGGTAAGGAATTCAGTCTGGTTTCTGGAATTTAACTAGTGACTGGATAATGAAGGAGCAGCAGAAAACTGAGAAGGTCTTTCCTCACCTCCTGTCCACCAGACCAACAGTACTGTGTAATACAGAGAAGTCCAGCTGGCTGAGAATGCTGATATTAAGTAGATTAGACTAGGAATGAATTAGACAAATTCAGGTACTTGTTCTGTGAAATATCATTTAATATTTATTAAGTACATGATTCAATACATTTTTTTCTCAGCTTTGAATGAAACCTGAATTGCAAACAGGATTATATCAGAGCACGATTTTTTGAGTAAGTGTTAACGTTTGTAAAATTTCTAATTTGAATCACCAAGCGGGCTGTGGAATTTTATTGTGAGCACAAGGAAACAATTAAACTGTTGTGACTTCCAGGCTTTATTTGCATGAAAAATGCATAGAATGCGCTCAGTTTTTCTCTTTTTTTAAAAAAAAAGCATGGGGAGCCTCTGATGACACAATCTATAGAGCTATTATAAAAATGAAATAGCATTCACACATAAAGTCAAGGCAAACAGGAATTTAGCTGTTTTTTTTTACCAAAAGAAATACTGCAGTGCATATCCATAAAATTGAATAAAAATATTTTAATACATACAATCATAATAAATGATGAAAATTTTATATTTAACAATTTCATCTAGCCATTAAACGTGAAAAAGTGCAAAACCACAAACATTATTTAAAAAATCTTTTCCATCTTTAAAACTAAAATACCCCTTATTTTTTTTTTTTATTCTGCACTGAAAGTGGAAAGCACCACTTTGCAATTGGTGATCAGACAAGCTTATTAAAGAAAGGGCCAGGCGATGAATGTGCAGCTCAGAGTTTGCTGCCAGGAATACCTAGCAATCCTGGCTTCCTTTGCAGGTGCCGGAACTGGAGGGACACCCGCAGACCTGTGCGAAAGTTAGGTTATCCCGGTCTGACCAAATAAGATAGCAGAAGATCGGAATGCAGAAAAGTAAATGGTGGCACTCTGCAATGGAACAGGGACAGTCGAGAATAGAGTGAGTTCTGTTTCAATTTAATGGGTATAAATGGTATGAAAAAATCAAATTTGAATATTGTCAAACAGTAATGTATGTCTATGTACTAGACCAGTTTATGTGTCATGTTTTTTTTTTCTTGTCTATAATACAGTCAAAGATTGTAAGAAAAGACTGACCAGCCCTAGGTTGCATAATACACCAGTGGTGACATGTCTTTACAAAAAAATGTTGATATAATTTGCTGCACTGAGTGACCCATTACGTGTTTTTGCATTGAGGAATAAGATTTGAGTTAGTTAGGTTGGCTGACAACCATCAAGGCAAGTGAATGTGAGCCAGAGGACTTTAGACCACCAAGGGTATAGGGTACAAATGAATTTAATATCTTAAGTGTCCATTGGCAGAGGTGTTGCTTATCAACCTACTTTGTCAGACCAGGAACAACCCCCCCATCAAATTTCTTGTAAAAACTTACTGTATCACTACACAAGCTACCAATACATTGTAATGCATAAAAAACTTGGCATTATTTTTCTTCAAAACACGATTTGTAAATACCGTAGAACAAAGAAAAAAGCATGTGGAAAGAGCACTTTGATGGATAGAATGTCCTATAAATGCTGGCGACCTGTCAAATATGCTACAAACGGGTGTGTTTGGCACCACACCACTGACAGCTGGTAGCAGATTATAAAATAAAAGACTGTGAAAGCAGAAGCTGGAGGCTGCGTGGGGAATAGGAGAACTGTGCAAACTTATTGAGAAGCCTCCATTAGTTATGGGAAGAGGGAGATAACAGAATCTATACCTATGCAAACAAAGACATCTAAAAGTTCCTGCTGGATGAACTTAAGAATATTAACAAAAAAAATATTTATTTACAATCTATTCCATGATAACAGCCCCTGATTCACTCCACTCAGCGTTATGACAATCCCCTCCTTTCTCTGGACTGATGATTCAATGTATATAATTCTAATAAATAAAGACAATTCAATGGTTAAATAAAAAGTAGACGAGTGTTTTATGTCAAGGATATGCTAAAGTGATCAAATGTCACAAATTCACACTTCATTTTTTTCTACTTTGCAGGTGAACACATGACAACATGTGCAATGCTAGGCAAAGCCATATGTTTAATTTGATGTTCCCCTCCCCTGCGGAGCATCCTCACAATTTTAAAAACATTTAAATACAGAGGACTATGTGACTCAATCCCTTTCCTTCTATGTAATACGGCTGGTACTTAGAGATTCATCCAGCGCTGTCACACGGGGAAAGAGTCCTAAGTCGTGTGTGAATACAGACTACAGTCCTGGAATCCAAGCCTAGACAGAGCTGCTATTTCTGATTCCTAGCAGGTTATGTCTGCAGTAGGGGGACATATAAATTGTGAATATGTCTTTCTGAAGAGGGGACAGGAAAGTAAATTTGTTGATTTGCCTTAAAGCACACAACTGCTTTAAGAACTTTTTTAATATTTTTTTTTCCATTTTCATTCAAGGGCAACAAGAAGACTGATAAACAATGTAACTGCACGATATACCAAACATTTTCGAAAAATCTACTGACTAGATTGGATTTTACCAGGTGACCACATTCCTTTTCAAAGAAGTCAGCACCTAGCAATGTTGGGTCTTCTGCATGTTTTGACGAACCCTGTAAATATTTATGAAAGCTCCTGGGTCATATATTTTTTAGCTACATCCATCTCACTTTAGAATTACCATCTCAGCTCTACAGCCAGCTTTACAAAATACAAATATTACAAACTGGCACTATGAACAGGAACATTGGAAGAAATATCGAGCCTCCATGTGTTCTTGACTTATACACCTCTGCTTTATCTATTCTGTGCACGACACTTTACTCATTATCAGAAACAGAAATCTGAAAAGTTCAACATGCTTGTTAGCAGCCACAGTCAACCATTACGTGATGGTCAGCTGCCTTAAAATAGAATCCTAGCCAAATTTTGCTATTGTTTCTTTTAGCTTACAGTTGGATAAAATGGGATCAGTAAAAACCTGGATTAAATCGTTAATCTTGCATTTCTGTTGGCATAGTGCAATATCCCCTCCTAGGAAAGGTAAGAACTCCATAAGTAGGGTGGTGTCATGGTAAATATGAATATTACCAATAGGTTCTTCCTAACCTTTCTAACAGCAAATATAAGGAGTATACAGCAGAAATACAAACACCAAAACAATAAAACTAGTTTACACATTGTATGATGTGCTGCCATTGAAGGCACACTATTTCTTACTTAGACATGTCAATTTACCATTATCGTTCCACAACTCACTTCACTGGACAGTTTGAAATTTAAATGCCTAAGTCACTGTGAAAAAGACATCAAAGCCCACGACTTAGCAAATGTTCCACAATATTGGGGAACAATAAAAGACAGCAGGAAGCAACTGGCAAAAGACGACTAACCATCAAGAATATATGCAATTTGTCAACAAGTGTCATTGGGTAACTAGACGTGCTTTGGATTGTGGTCAGGATCTCAAAAAGAAGGACTGTTAAGAGGAACACGCTTGCTGCCACTGCTAGATCATGAGGAACCTGTATATACATGAAAGATCAGCAGTCTACATACCATTGTATGCCACTACATTGAACAAGGCAGAAAGGTTTGATGTTGCACCTGTGATAAGGGCCCAGTTGGTGACAAAAATCTCTATGAATTAGGCTGGCAATAATCTAGGTTTCTTCGCTGGTAAATTGGAAATCAGACTGGCCACTACCTCTCATCACTGAGGCTAGTGAGGAAAGTGGATTACCACATGTTTATTGGGTGAGTTGAATGACAAACCAGGTCCTAGGACAACAAATGCCAGGCAGATATTGCATATATGTCTATCCAAAGGACTAAATAGAGTTACCAGTACAAAACAGTACCATCTCACTAAAATGCACCAAGACCACAGGGTCTTTATCTGGTGGTCTTAAAAGAGACATATCTGTTTAAAGAGAATCTGTCACTTTGCTTAGTAACAGCAAACAGAGAGATTATCATGGAAGCTCAAATCTTCACCCAACAGGCACGGAGATCCAACTTCCACCCCACCTCTAAATGACAGTATTTGGTGTTTGGACCCATAGATTGTTCACTTAGACCCAAGCACTGTATTATAGGAAGAGGAGCTGGTCACATATTCCCCCATGCCTGGAAGCACTTCGTATTTCTAAGAGATAACAGAATGGTCAGGGAAGGAAATGGTCATGGAATGGTCAATGAAGGAAAGTATCTGTGGATAGAGGGAAGTTGTGGTTTCTAGAAAATCTGTCATCATACACAAAATGGGAAAAGAGGCAAATTCTTATTTGATATTCTTCATATTATATACACACATACACACACACACACACACAATGTAGTTCTGTATTGTGTGAATGCAGAAGAGTTTGAGTCTCTCTTTAAATCCTGGTCACGAGCAGAGTATATTTTCTCTTTAAACATTGCCTTAGAGGAACTAATTGGAAGCGGATTGCAGTGTATGGTAAATTTTCACTCCCCCCACCTGTCTAAGGCAGAGACAGGGATGTGAAAAGCGAACACTGCTGATCATACAGATTTCTCAGGGAAGACTCCCTTTCTCTGCTCTCCTGCAGCTGTCCCTGCTGATCTCTGACCCACCCTTAAAAAAACCTATCTGCTTTAATTTGGGGACCTCAAGGTCAAAAAGTGAAAAAATTACTAAATTACAATGCATGGGAGGAAAACAGAGGTCAGTTAATGTGATTATCCCTAACCAAGATCATCAGTACCCCACGCTGCTGAATGTGGACTGCTGACAGTGCTGAAGATATAAGAATGTAATCTGTGTGTCTAGAGCACGGGCATGGCAATATTTATACATACTTACTTTCCTCTGCACACACACTGGGATATATATATATATATATATATATATATATATATATATATATATATATATATATATATATATATATATATATATATACATACAAACACTGCATAAACACCTCAGGGGGAACATTTATATAAGAATAGTGGACTTACATAGGCTAAAATACCTGGATACTTCCGGTCACAGAAATGTATTCTTATAAAAAGAAAAACATGGATCCATACACCACACACACATTCTATGTATATAAAGATATATGATGTAAAATATTATTTACTATAAAAAGTTACAAATTGAAAGAGATTTATATATTATATAAAAAAAATATTTCTATACACCTCTTCAAAAACACATTTGGAAACTAGAATCTATAACTTGTTCTAGTGTAAAGTATTTGTCTTTCTGCCGTAAGAAAGTAATGCAGTAATGCTTGCAGCTAAGTACATTGGTTCTATTAAACATTCAGAAAAACAATAATCCTGATGTTTATTCCAGGAGGCTGTTTAGGATGAATTGTATTTAAATGTTTGTCATCTTTGAGTTACACTATTATTTGGTAAGAAAGGATGTGGGTTTGATTTGCGCTCGTCTCTCTATCTCTCATCACACATATACCACAAAGCTCATTGTTGTATACCACAATAAAACACACCAACCTCTGAATTGATGCTCAACCATAAAAAATATTTTGTGCTGAATAACTCAAAAAATATCAGGCAGAGCACCAAAAACTATTTATACAGCACAATGTTGTATTTTATTTTGTAGCCATGTAGCCACAATAGGATTATATCACTGTTTTTTACACTGGGTCCCACACATTTTCTTGATCGTGAAAGCTTTTAACTATATTCATCTCAAAAGGTCTCTTCGTGCTAAGAACTACAGCCAACACACAGGTAAGTTTGTGGTCCTAGGGCAGTCTCTCCCAATTATAATTAGGTGTAATTTTATAGCACCAATGTTTATCATGAAGAAATTCATCACTCTTCTCAAAACATTACCTTGTGTAATGTAGGGAACCTTTTTATTATGAAAACATATGGGACCTGTCATTGTTCTTTTTGATGCAACCAGTTTCTGAAGGTAAACTTCCAAGACCTGAAATATCACAGGGTACCACACACTTGAAAAAAAACTATATCTGTGGTCTGGGTTAACAAACGCAGTCCCTGTAACACTAATTAGGTATGGCATAGGTCTGGTTAACCTAAGCTTGTGGTCACATTTGCAGATGAATAAAGTACAAAAACAAGTGAATGAATAACGTCTACATGTCCTCCTTCCTAGCTCAATAAAATTCTCTCTGGTGGACAGGACAAGATGGGTAATAGGTGGCTTTCTTCACTTTAAAGCTGATAGAACTCCAGAGACCCATCAATGCCAGACTTTCAGAGGACAGAAATCCATTTAAATATTCACAATGCAAGGTCCTTAAAATGTTAAGTGTGCCATAAAAAATGACATTTATCTGATTACATTTAGACATAGGTCAGCTTGAATGTGTGGTCATCTCCAAAAAAGTAATAAAAGAACCACATGTTGCCCTGTCTGCCCATGAATGAAACACAAGGTGAAAAATGACCACTAACATTCAAATTCTAACTAGGCCCGATGAATAAAAGAAATGGCCAGGGAGTGGACAAAGCAATGGTATATCCCCAGCATTGTACCATGGCTTCAAATGCAAAATACAATAAAAGAATACTTAAAACTATTACAACTACAGAGCCTTAAAAAACAGACATTTCATATAACAAGCAGAAGACAATGTCATGAATACAAAACACCATTTCTCAGCTACCTGCCTTGGCAGCCTGGTCACATGTTCTCCTATTACAATCATTCCTGCAAGTCTAAAGCTGCGTACACACCTCAGATTTTTCTCGCCCGATATTCGGCATCGGCCAGATATCGGGCGAGAATCTGGCGTGTGTACAGTCGGCGTCGTTCATCGTCCGTGGATCCGTCCTGGCGGATCCACGAATGACGAGCGATCCTAATGCAAGGGAAGGGTGCCGCTCCGTCGCTCTCCCCCTCCCCTCTCCATAGAGCAGAACGCTGCTGTATGTACAGCACCGTTCATGCATCGTATAGTCCTTTGTTGTTGGAAAGGATCGTGAAAGATCCTTTCCAATGACAAAAATTGCACGTGTGTACGCAGCTTAAAGCTTTTTAATCATCAGCAAGAAAAAGAATTAAAAAATGTTCATTGTGTTAATATAGTTACAAAATAAACTGTTTATATCACAATAATATCTAAATACTGAAGAACAATGAACCTAAAATTAAATACTGATTCACTGTAAATCCTTTGCATGTAAAGTTTTAGGCTACTGGAAGATATTTATTACTTTCCTTAATGTATAATATTAGAACGGTTTATCTACAATGTGCCCAGCGAAGACACTGAAGTTGCAGAGACGGTACATAAAAGCAATCTTTATAATACATGTGTAGCAAAGTGTCAGCAGATAAAAGGAAAGGCATTCTAAGGTGACAACTTCAAGTCTCACAGTACTGCCTATCCAGGTCAGTAATAGGTGGGGATCCGGCTTTTGGCTTTCACTGTAAGAAATTGCAGAGCTTGCAAGGACATGGCCCGGAGCTCAGTCTGACCCAGTGTTCACAGATAGCATCACTACATCTGTAGTTTCTCTGCATATAACCCTCTGAGTTTAACTACAGTTCTGCCTTAATCTGCAGATTTTCTGATAATAGCTTTCATATCCTGCCCTGAAGCCAATTAGGCAGTATGAAAATGTAACAGAAGCCAAATTTCCTGGCAATATTTGGAATCTAAAATGCATATCCGGCAAGCAAATGGCGTGGTATATTTACGAGGAACGTAAACAGTAAACTGGCTTGATTTCTCACCTGATTGTTCAATATATTGACACTGGATTACACACCACCAGCTCACCAAAAAGGCCCTGATATTATTGTAAAAATCACCAGCTGAAACAATTAGTGGGACAGAGCCAAGGGGACACTGAAAAATGGTTGCTTCTACTTTATGTTTTATGTGGATTAAAGATTGATTTGTTCTGCTGGTGATAAAAAAAAACTATTGCACTAGGTTCACTGCAGTAGGTAAGTAAGGATAATGATAAATATTAGGGACTCTACCACAAAATAACATTCACTCAGACAGGAGAATATTGTAGAAAGAACATTTACCTGTTTTTAAGTACCACTCCCCTGCTAGCTTCAGCAAGACATCCCTACCTTGCTACAAAAAGTACTATGAGGTAGCATTCAATATTATTTTTCTGTATCAATTAACCACCTACACGGTGCATAAGGAACAACATAAATCAAACCAATTCATAGGGTTTCAATACTTTAATTGACCTTTTTAGACTGCACTTAATATAAAGATTGCTGAACATATGGATTGGAGTAAGAAGGTGTAAAATGCACATTTTTACACACCTTACGGCAATGCATGGCACTCTATACTTGGCTGCTGAGTTGTCCGACACATCTCACTTTAATGTCATGAGACTGCACTGCAATCGGATAGAAAAGCATGAGGCAAATCAATGCCGCCCTCCTGAAAATACCACTTTTACTGGCTGTCTATGGTTTCAATACTCTTGCATACCCGTTCCAAGTCTTCAGCAGCGAAAGTACTGAAGACATTGGATAAGCAAAACAAGCAGGTATCTAGGAGCTGCACAACTAAGGTTAGCAAAGGCATGCTCCACACTTCTTCACTGCAGGTTTTCTGGAAGGTGGATTCTTCAGCTTAAGTGTCAGAGGCCAAGTGAAGCCATACAGCTCCTGCTACATACATTAGGTAAGGGCACCGTCCTAAATAATAATGGCTAAATAACAGAACTTAATAGTTGAAGTAACTTGGTCAACACAGGGTTACTTAGAATCAGCATAGTCTGTAAAATCACAGCATGTGTACTTAACTTACTGGTGAAATTTTTAAACTCCGGGGCTTTGTTGCTCACCAGCCAGTGCAGGTATTCAACACTTCTGAGTATGTCAGTACAAGGCTTATTTGATACTATAATGCACACTCAGAAGTTGGGAGAATCCATGAGGTCAGACAGTTGTCAAAGCAGTTAGTCTTTAGTGACCTATGACCCCTAACATACAAGTGTCAGGCTCGGACAACAGAAGTATTCCTAAATACCAGAGCAAATATATCCCAATCATAAGAAGCCTGCACAAACATAAAAAGCATTATGACTGATTTTATTTATCCTAATCATTCCACAAAAGAAAATACTTTTCAAGAGTACATAAAATTTATATACAATGACCTCTAAATTAATGGGAACCTACAGTCAATTTTCTCCAGTCTCTCAACTTTAATTCAGTTCTGCAAACTTGATTGGAATATGGAACAATTTAACATTTCAGTACAGAGTGTGATGGATGAAGGTCTAGAATCTAAAACGGTATCAGCGGTGCATAAAGAGAAGAAAATTTCATCAGCCGTGTATAGAAAATTCTGACCGGCTAGATGGGCTTTGATTAATCCAAACTAAAAATAGTCTGTCGCAGGGCTACACTCACAGGCTGTTCCTGCATCCTACCATTTTCTGCTATATTAAGCCCCACACATTTGTGTTTTCTCAGCAGACAAATCTCACAGGATTCTCGTCTCCAACACTTTCCCAACAGACCAGCAGCTGCCTTTCTATGAACAACATGTATGACTAGCTCAGCACTAATTGTTTTATTCTGCAAACTTCAGGGCCAGATTTAAACCAATGGTGCCTACAGGAACAGAGGTTTTGGCTTTGAAAGTAACACTTCTCTGTCAAGATCACCATTTTTGAATATTTTTGTTGTTTAGCTGGTTCTAATCCCACTTAGAAGATTGCGAGAGTGTATAACTATGCAACTTTACTGTCCTGTAAATATCGTCTCTGTCTCCACACAAGCCTACTGCACCTTATGGTGAATACAGTCCTTAAAAGAATTCTACATTGCTCCTGTTTACAATATGGCTTCCTACAGAGTTGTATTCTTGATCACAGAAATGAGCACATGTTCCAGGCCCTGAACACAAATTGTGCATATAGAACAAGTTAAACAATGGAGTGAAAGATAAACAATAGTGTAAATACCGACTATACTCTGCCTTATGAGGACATTTCTCTTGAATTCTTCTTAGGACATGAAGTGGCTGAAAACATCTACCAAATGGGTCATAGAAAAATGATTTAAATTGAGCAGGAAAAGGTTAGAATCACTGACAAGGTTCCGATTGCAGTTTGTGTATTCCTATTGCAGTAACAACCTATTCCCCTGTACTAGCCATGGTCTAGTATGAAAGCTGGTATTTCAGGTGATCAGTAGCAGACCACATACTGCTCACATGAAAGTGTTTTCTTTGCATTGCTATTTTCATTCTCAACCTGTTAGTAGTTGTAGACTCTAATAAATGACACTTCTGAAGTGGGCACGTTGAGTAAATGTATCATTAACCATAAAAAAAAAGTTAATATGTTTAATATATTAACAGCGGCATGTCCAAATTTTCCAAATTACAGAGCTACCGGCTAAAAAAAAAAAGTCACTTGCGGACAAGACGGTCTGTTATTATGCAAAGGAAAGATGTTTTTAGACTTTTATTCATTTTAATCAAAAGGATATAAAAAAATCTCCAATTTTGCCTGTAAACTGTATAGGATATTCTAGGTAATTTAGCTGCCATCCTGCCTCCCCTATAATCTGAACAGATGCAATGAGGAGACAGCAGGTGCTTCATAGTCAGGATCAGAGAAGCAGAACAAGATAAGAGATTGAAGATCAGACACCAGTGTTATATAATGTCAAGGTCAAATAGAGGAATAGGTGCTTAATCCTCTTACTTGTTATGTTGTCCCCAGCCAGAGCATCCCCCTAACTATATAACAGAAGCAGAATTCAGTGATAAAAGGTTCCCCTATCTGCTTCAACCCCCTAGTAAAAGACTTAAACCTGTACTACATGTGAAATGGAATTTAGTGACAAAGGTCAAGATCATATTCCCTCTCTACTTTTACAGTGTGTATCCTGGCTGAAATAACCCATACATTATTCAGTACTGAAAACCAAACCGGCTTTGATTTTCAGTGCAAACAAGTTGTGTGTTTGAGAAGAAAAACAATCTGCTCCATGTATGTGAAAATGAAAAGAAAGAAGCAATTTATTTAGTTTAAAGTTGATCACATTGACAATGCCCCTGTTTTATCCGCTTTACTTTTAAAGAACAAGACATACATGGTGAACCTGGCAGTTTGTCCTTGCTTTCTTCTGCATATTGACCACACTATTGATGGTTTCACACCCATGGTAATGTGGTCAGATTGTGCAGTTGAGCCAACAGAGGGAACATCAGAGTGCCATACAAAAGCACAAAGAGCCTGCAGTTCTAGAGTCACCTTGTGATATCACTGGCTCATTTTCCCCTCCGAGTAACAGTCACATGACTGCTTTATACAACGTACATTATAGGGTAATAATGGGAACTTTTTAATTTATAAAAAAGGAATTATATCATACCATGTCGTTTTCTTAGCTTTCTAAATGATTTGGGTCATTACCATACACACTGGCCATGCAAGAAAAGTATTCTTTACTGTGCAGTAAAAAGCGTTCTTCATTCATTAGTTCTGTAAACAAAGAGTATACCGTTACAGCCTGACATGTGGACCCTATGACATGTGGTGGCCATATAGTGACAACTGCATACTGTTTCATTCATTAGGCACTACATGAACTGCACGCATATATACCGGTATATCATATACAGCAGGAGGCAAATGGACAACATTAATTGTACCTTGTATTGGAGTCCATGCTAAAACAAGTCAAGTAAGTTTTAAAGCTCAACTCTCAAACAAATATTGAGGTTCCAATCCCACATGTGCACTGCTGTAAAACACAGTAAAAGGGTATATATTTATGGGTATTGTGAATATGTAGTACAGCAAAATCAACTCCTGCTCCATCACATCTCTGTGAACAGAGCTCAGATTTTCCCCATGTACAAGTACCGTAGAGTTAGATTGCAAACAAGAAGATGGAAGTCACATCAACCTTAACCTAATCTCCAAGCACATGAACCTTCATTTAAATACTGTACATTCTTCAATAGTAGAAACAATTCACTTTGGTTGTACCAAACACCTTACCAAACCCAGATTTTACCACAAATGTAGCAATGCAATCATCACTGTGTTGCACATACCCATGCAGAGAGTAAAGCTATGTACACACGTCAAATATTTCTCGTTGATATTCGGCTTCGGCCGGATATCGGGTGAGAATCTGGCGTGTGTAGAGCCCGCGTCGTTCATCGTCCGTGGATCTGTCCTGGCGGATCCACGAACGATGAATGACGAGCGATCCTAATGTAGGGAAGGGGGAGAGCACACAGCAGGGTGCCACTCCGTCGCTCTCCCCCTCTCCATAGAGCAGAACGGTTCTGTATGTACAGCTCTCGTTCATGCATCGTGCGGTTCTTATCGTTGGAAAGGATCGTGAAAGATCCTTTCCAACGACAAGAATTGCAAGTGTGTATGCGGCTTAAAGCTGTGGAAATTTATCAACCTCCCCACTACTACAGGCTGCCTGCACAAGGACAGAGAGAGCAGCACTGGCTGGTATTTATTACTGCAGAGTAAAGGCTTCTAAATGCACAGATCTGGAAGCAACACACAAAGCACACCAAAATATAAGTAATAAACACACGACTTCTAAATTCAACTAATATCTTGTAGTTCAAGGGCATGAAAGCAAAGACCTTTGATTGAGAATGGTGGGAGAAAGTGGTGGTACTACAGTCACATTTATACTCCAGTCTGTGACCCCAATGTGTCTCCCTACTACTCCAGGTGACCATTGTCCACAGGAAAGAAAGTGAAGGGAAATTCAGAGCAGTGAGCAGGACTTCTATTTAGGTCTCTTAGATTTCCTCCTACTTCCTGTAGTATCTTCAGAACATGAAGATAAGGACATTTCTAAAAAGAGTCATGCAAAATTCAACTTTTCAAAAAAAATTCAGCACTATCCCTCCCCCACACTATTACTGCTACTCATATTTGTGTTATTATTAAAATTCATTGGCAGCAAATAGCAATTATTATTATTGTGTAGGAAAGGTACATATGCAGTACATTTATCTCTGGACACAGCTGCTCTGTACATCTATCCCAAAACAACACACACCAGGAGGGACTCTATCAGACCTTCCCAGCGCTACACACCCTGGAAAATAGCAGATACAGCAAACTGAAAACAAACAGTAAGAAATATTACAGAGAGCCATTGTTATGACTAGTAATGAGCACAACTAATAAAAGGGATTATAGCATGACTATGGGGAACTAGTGGTGGGACTCCTGACCCCCTTCTTTGCTTTTTCCATGTGACCATTCTGGGTTTAAAAGGCAGTAAATAACTGCTGCTAAAGAGTATGAGATGTATCTAAGGTGTCAACACAATGTTATTACCATTTCTCAAATGTAATACTGTAATACATATTATGAAGAGGTTGCATAATGATGGCATTTCCCATCATGTGGTTTTTATCAACATTCCTGAACACTTCTCTGGAATCTTTACAGATGCATCTCAAAAGTATCTAAACCCAACAAAGAAAAGTATTCTATATTGCAGCTTACTAGTCTTTGGTTGTGGTTTACTCACTGTACTGGGCAGCATTGTCTCCCTAGGACAAGAAATGTGTTAGGACTACAAAACATCTCCCCTCCTCATCTATATAACACAGGGTAAGGTAACTGGAAAGGATGTCTGCTATGACTTTAGCTGGATCACTGGTAACCTCTTCGATCACAGAAATTGAAGACAATGGATCACCAAACATACCACTATTTTTTAATCTTGTGATTTCAGTTTTTACAGATGCTACATCATTTAGTGGATTTACTAAAAGCAAAAATGACTGAATCATTAAATTTTAAAACAATTATACCAGACCATAATGTTCAACCAAGACTTAATTAAACTGCATTTTTTACAGCAACCCAGCTTTTTTCCTGGCATGTACAATAAATGTTTATGTGAGGACCAGGAAATTCTCCTGTAACATGGAAACACTAATGTTATCTGCATTAAACAGAATGGCTGACCTTCTGGAGGCTAATAAAACAGAACAGCAGCCGAGACAGAATCCATATATTTAGATGGCTGGCCACATACACTCTGATTGATTCACCTGCTGACCTTCTTTTCCATTATGTGAGGGACATGGATAACAGCACTGGAAAACACCGGTCCCTGCCAGGACTAAGCTGTGATCTTCGGCAGCCTTCCTTGATAATGTTTCATCTCCTATACTGAGCTGTCTACACGTTAATGAGACAAGCTGATCAGATAAACATGCTGTAGGTCAAGACTTCTAGCAGGCCATATTGTTGAACACAACACATGATATTCATACAATGGCTGGGAATACAGATGTTTTAAGATGATGTCTTTGAATTTTAATTCTCCAACAACAGTTTTAGACATCCAAACCACAAAAATGTATACAAAGTAATGGAACCCAAAATAATATTTCAAAATAATGACTAAAGACTGCAAAATCCACTCTATTTCACTTCCATGCTTCCTCCAGATGATATAAAATATATTTCGTATTGGGTTAAAGGATGAGTCAAGGCAAAATAAACTCTACAACAGTGTTTCTCAAACTTTTAAACAATGCTCAGAACTTGGGGAACCCCTTACAATAATAACAAAATCCACAGCTTACAGTACATTAGAATGGTGGTTAAGGGGAGAAATTCCTCTTACATTGATGGCCAGTGTGAAAAACATCACCCTTACAGATAGCCAAACAAATAATTGGTGTCAGTTATACTGACCTGAGAGTCACAAATTGCTCATTGATCAAGAAGCCTCAGAAAACCTCTGGAAGAGCACTAGGGTTACACAGAACCCTGGTTTAAAAACACTGCTCAACATGGTGCTGCAAACCAGTCCAATCTCTCCTATGAGGCCTCTTGCCAGTTATGTTTCCACCCCTCATTGGGTACAATAAAAGCTAGTGATCTCCACTGCTTCTATAGTGTATACGGTGCCTTTGTGCTAGTGTCCAGAGATCAGTTTGACAGCCAGGCAATTAATATTTTTAAGATTGTGTTCAGTAATGGCAGCTTACATACCAGGAATTTCTCAGAATTGGTCTGCTTTACTGTGAGTACTCTAAACTGTAGTAAGGTGAAATATCAGTTTAGAAAATTCAGCAAAGTTTTCTCTAAACCTATACTAAAGTTATGCATTTTCATTTACTATTCATGCCATTAAAAGCTACTTAAATTGGACATATACTGAGCTAATGAAAGCTGTCATTTCTAAATTCATTTGAAAAACACTAAATTGCCTGGATGCAAAGTCGGTCTTTTGGTTCCAGTAGTTTCAGTCATGAACAAGGGCCTGTGAAGTCAGAAGCAATTATTGTGTACTTGAAGTCGTAAAAAATGTGCTGACTACAGGACCAACCTCCACACCCCTGGAATAAGCATCCAGAGGACTGTTATTAAACAGTTATTTATACATTTAAATAGCACCAACATATTACCCAGCGCTGTACAATAAATAGGGGTTGCAAAAGACAAACAGGCATAGACAGTGACACAGGAGGAGCAGAGGACCCTGCCCCGAAGAGCTAACAATCTAAGAGGTGGGGAAGCAGCAAACAATAGGAGGGGGATATGGAACGGCGGGTGAATAGTGAGAGTTTTAAGAAACAGCAGAAGGTGGGTAGCCAAAGTTGGAAAGATGGGTTTTAGGGCTCTTTCTAAAGGAACAGAAAGTAGGAGCAAGCCGAATAGGACGAGGAAGACCATTCTAGAGAGTCGGGCAGCTGCAGCTCTGGAAAAGTCTTGGAGCCGTGTGTGTGATAAGGTTATGAGTGAGGAAGTCATTAGTAGGACATTGGAGGAGTGAAGAGAGCGGCTAGGGGTGTATTTTTCTATCAGGTTAGAAAGGTAAGAGGAACAAAGAACTGTGGAGGGATTTGAAGGCTATACTGATTCTTCATTTTTGTTATTCAGAAAATAATAAAGCTGCTGATTAGACCAAAAACCAGGCAAGCTGTATTTTTTTCAGATAGGTTTGGTTTAACCTGGATTAAGTCATCCATGGCCATAAGTGCTTGTGTAAATTCACCTGTGTGTGACCCTAATCAACACAACTTCCATCTTTGTAATGGAAAAATGCCTGCTGTGTAATATTTATTAACCTTGATATTTGTGACACACAACAAGCCCAAGGGCCAAGGGGGCCCAGGTGCAATAAGTTTTTAGGATATTTTTATAAATCACAATTTGTTAATCCTTGCCCTATGAAATTGTTCTGCAGGCAATAATCTACACATGACTTCACTCACCTTAGTGACTTATAAAACCTTCAAAATAAACAATAGCAGTGAACTGTACCAGATTGAGGTTGCTACACAGAATTAAAGCCAAGGCTGCCACAATTTCCTGTCATAGGAAATTTTAAAATGGAATTCAGTTTGTTACACTATACGAGAAAACATTAGGCGAAACATTGCCGCAGTAAGTTATAGAGTACACATGCACAGCTGTGCTCAGGAAGTATTGAGGGCCATTGTTTGTTTGGTTTAATGCACATACCAACAACCACACTAACAATAATTCCCGTAAACTAAAATTAGCCTATCAGGAGAAGAGGCAGGAAAAGCCAGCTTCACACCCTTGTCATCACATAATGGTACAACACGACCATAAATCTTGATAGGCTAACAATAGACCAAAAACAATGGGCCACATGTATACAAATTTGAGTATTGTAAAAAGTATATTTGTTGCCTGTTGTCATCAGAGAATCTTTCACTGATGGTGATGATAAAAAAAGAATTTAAGTCACCTAGGGAGTGCAAAATCGGGATGGGAAATATTCTCAATGTCCACACTAGATGTATAACTTTCAGAGGATGCCATGGCAAAGGAAGATTGAGAAGGAAAACACTGCCTCAGTCCTGGCCAGGCAGTTAAAACTTTGCTGACTCCAAGGTCTTTGCTTGTTTTTGTGAATCTGGGAAGAAAGCATGAAAAATGCAGAGGTGTTAGCACAACCTCAAGGCAATATTACATCTCCAGAAGGTTGACTTGCAAGATGGAAACTCAACATTTGTGTTCCATTAGTTTGTAAGAAAATGAATTATTATTTTAAGTAAAAAAGTATTTTCCCAGCAAGCAGAAAAAGATTTTGTTTTTCACCACCTATTCAAAAACCACAACAGATGCTGTTCCTGGCAAGCAGCAGGAGGATACTGGGAAAGACCCATTACATACTCTATACAAGAGGAAGATTGCAGAATGAGAAGACTAAAAACACAGCACTCTGCTAAAAGATAATAAAAACAGTATAAATGGGCACCACAGAGTGAAAAATGTTTTTAGAAGCAACAGGAAGGAAAGGGGATTTCCTGGACACGGTAACTGGGTTACAATCTTGGGAAATGCGCAGTGGGACCAAAGTTTTTTGGCATTAAAGCCAATTTATCAGTGAGGGATAAATAATAATTCATAGTTTGTCAAGTTGCTCTGGGCAGAAATAATAGTTCTTCATTCATCCATAATAACAAACAGGCCAGAGAGAGACCAGGCCAAGTTTGAAAATTAAATGAGTTAGGACTTGCATATATTAATATAACATATGTTTGCATAAGCTGAATCTTCTAATTATTTGGACATGTGGTTCCCCTAAACTGGATACTATGTATGTATTTTGCCCTAATACATGCTGCATAACTGCACAATTTTACTTCAAAGGTGTCACAAAATAGATCTCTCTATACTTTAATAATTATATCTCCAGTCCTAAGAAATTGTCCCCCACTTCCACTGAAAAACTAACACTGGGAACGTCCATCTTCTGGGTCTGCTCTCACAGGTTTCTCCTGCTGACCTCTACATCATTACAGGACATGTTGGTGGCATGGAGGTCAGCAGGAGTAACCTGTGAGGGGGAGTTCAGGGGACAAATTCTGAGGAATGGTGTTGAGTTGAGTATTACAGGTATACCATAAATGTTAATGTTTAGTATAGGGTCAGTGTGGAAACTGGCAGTGTCAGTTAATTTTATGTGGCATCATATGGCTCAAAATAATCATACTATATAATTTTTATCTTTTCATGACGATCTATCTATACTGTAAAAATACTAAACCGTTCAGCCCAAAAACTACAAATCAGCCTTTATACAACAACCTTGAAAGTCATGCAATTTGTCCATTAATTATTTTCCCAGATTGAAAAGGTGGATTACCTTTATTTGATCTTGCAGATTTGTTATTTCTATTTTTTGTAACATCTTTCTTTCTATAAAATATAGTAAGAGAATCCAGTGGATGAGCAGCGCAGCCAGCACCAGCCTCTCACCTTCTCCCCCCTTACCCTGCCAGTGTTGTTGCTAGGTTTTCTCAATTTCTTGTGTCCTGGAATCACCTTGACTTAAAGTGGAAGCATCACAGAGTTTTACGATAAAACTCCAGTACCTAAGAACACCATTCAATTCCTTAATCATAAAATTCTACTAAAAAAAGACGTAATTAGTGTGGGTGGCTTTTCTCTTTGTTTGCTCTTGTACGTTAGGCAAAGTAAAAAGGAGGCCTAAAATGTTTGTGACAACCAATATTTTCTAAAAACTGCAGACCCATAACAGGAAGCCAGTAAATGCTAAGTGGTTCTCTGCAGGACTCTTACCTCCTTTGGATACTTTACAATTTTAGTGGTGTTTATTGTTGATTATGAACAAGGGTAGACATAGCACTGTGCAATGTGTGTCAATGCACAAGGGGCACATGCACACCTTAGCGTTGTTGTCGGAGACCCTACACATCTTGGCTTCTCCTCCGGTTGCTGAGATTAAATGAACTAATTATGTCATCATGGCCTGGCCAATCAAGATGGCCAAAGAAAGCAACAAGGAGGAAAAGAAGATGACGGCAAGGAAACAGGGGCAGACGAGTATAACAGGATTTAGGTTCGCTTTAGGTTCTGTTCCCTTGCCAACCTCGAACTGAACAGTGAAACAAGAAAAGCCCATAATGAATTTGGCTCTCTAATATTCCCTCCTATGAGCATGTCACATGTTAGCAAAACTTCCTTCCTTCAGCTTGGTTGACATTTAGGTAGTGATTTTACTTTTTAAACTAAACAAAAAAAGACAATTGGAAATAGAACAATCATTATTATCCAAATTATCTAGCATCTGTAAAATGGTAACAAGCTTTAAGTCAAATTTGCCTGTCTTTTGAAACCGTCACTACTTTCCACCACTACATATCTCCCCTCCCATTGTGCCTGATTTATTAAAGCTCTCTAAAGCTACGTACACACTTCCAATTATTATCGTTGGAAAAGGAACGACGAACGATCCTGCACGATATATACGAACGATCGTATAGCACCGATCCTGCACATAGAGATAACGACACGATCGTTCGTAGATATTGTACACACAATAGATACGATCGTTTGAGCGATAGAGGAACTATGTGAACGACAGGAAAGTGAACGAACGTTCGTTCATTACGCATGCTCAGACCATGGACGATCAACGAACGATCGTACACACGAACGATGGTCAACGATCGTCGTCCAATCCGATCCGCCGGTCCGGTCGTTCGTTTCCAACGACTTTCCTCGTTCGTCGGCGTCGTAGGTTACTTTTTTTACGAACGATTTTTGCCCAATCGATCGTTCGTCCGTCGTTCGTCGTTCATTTTGAACGATAAAAATTGGAAGTGTGTACGCACCTTAAGGCTGGAGAGGATACACTTTTATCAGTAAAGCTGAGTGAACCAGCAAACCTGGAATAGATCTGGTCCTGGATTCAAAACATTTGCAAACAATCCATTGCAGGTTTGCAGGATCACCCAGCTTTACTGAAGAAAGTGTATCCTCTCCAGCTTTGGAGAGCTTTATTAAATAAGGCCCATTTTGTGTTACTCCCCCCACCTTCTAGATTGTAAGCTCTTCGGGGCAGGGTCCTCTCCTCCTGTGTCAATGTCTGTATTTGTATGTCATTTGCAACCCCTGTTTATTGTACAGCGCTGCGTAATATATTGGGGCTATATAAATCCACTTTAGTATAAATAATAATAATAATAATATTAATAAATTCAAGGTATGAATTAAGCTACACATACACAAAAAGATCAAACTGCTCAGAAATAACCCACCAACTATACCCATCCATCATATACCACCAATACACTTTTTGGACAATCCCCCATTGTCACCAATAAAACAATACTGAATAATCCCAATTAGTTTTTAAATTATCAGCAGATGAAGTCAGTTTTTAACCCATTCAGGTTATATTAACAAAAATCCCAGCATGTCCCCCAACTGTGATGAACACAACTGTCACACAATCAACCATATACTGCAACAGTCTCTAACCTTTACATTTCAGTGTTAAGGGTCAGTCATTTACTAAATACACATATAGTGTTCATAGATTCAATAACACATATAGTGATGTCATTATGTGATAGGACTGAAAGAGGGCAAGGTAATCGGAGACGATGAATGCAGCTAAAACAAGCAGCGTTAAGCAGTAGCTGACATTTGCAGTTCTGAATAACAGCCTTGGGATAGGAGCTTGCACATGGCAGCCTCGTCGCAACAAATGTCTTGGTGCACAGGAGAGGCTTTAACTGTCTCCTTTCAGCAGTAGGAGGATACAGTGTTTAGAAGTGCCTGGAAGCACTATGGTCATCTTCACAGAATAGTTCTCAGCTGTCACATATAATCTGTCAGATTCCCTCAGCACTCTGTTGGTTACAGCTGTGAAGCAAAAGACTGGAATGGGGACTGGCACACTGTGACCCTGTTCAAATTCCACAATGGAAAGAAGCCCCAGAGCCTATATGTATCACTGGCCAGCTCACTAAAGTATGTGACAAGTCTGCCTTACAAAGAATTCAACTGAAACTCCCCCACAATCACAACATGACAGCTAATACATTGCTATTTTAGAAAGCACACCTTTATGTTGATGGTAAATGCTAAATATATGACATTTATTTTGCTAAAGTATTGTGCTTTATACAAATAGTATTTTTCCCACAAAATATCATTTTGACCTTTTTCTCCTATTTGCTGTATCTATATGTAAGTCACCAATTATCAGCTGCTTTGGACCTGGCTTATATTCGTGACAACACATGCCTAGGCAATGCAAGTGAAAGTGGCCACTCCACCAGGATTGCATTGTGACAGGGTGCCAATACAGGAAAACAGCCGGGAGGCAAATGTCTACCTAACAGAGCCTGGAACAAAGACAATACAAATAAATATTCCTAAGCATTTCCCAATCAACGCCAAATTAAACATTTTGGATGGTGCTGCAATTTAGTACCCACCACTCCTCCAGCCTCCTCTAGATGGAGGGGACTCCCATCTGCTGCTGGGGGTTGCCATTTTTGAACCAACAAAAGTGGCCCCATATGGCGTTGTATAAAGAGGAAGCCTATAACTATCACATGGCTGAGCACAGTAAATGCCAATCTGACAGTATCACTCCCCAAGTGCTGTACAACGGCTTATGCCAGTCAGAATGGGCGCAGGAGCTGCAGACCACATAACCTTTGGAGAGGGAAAATTTGACACTTCTAGAAGTGTTGGAATCCTAGTAGCCTTTTCACCGCTTGTAAGTAAAGCCTGTAAGTGCCCAGCATTTAGTAGGCCAACTGCCTTATTGAAAGATCCCTTTAGTTTAAAATGTGATGCCAAGATCTCTAGAACAAAAGGTTGTTCTTTTCTGAATAAAATGTAATATGTGCAGAATCCTAGTAAATGAAAGAGAATATCTGTCATATAAGTTTCGCATTATCTGGTAAGGGAATGTCAGATATAAAGTAAAATGTAAAAAAGACACAAAACTTAAAGCAGTATTTACGAATGATTAAGAGTTAACCAATACTTTCAGCAGAAAAACCTGGTAATGTTTATAGAGCTGCCACGTGTGAGCTCCTTTATTCCCTACAGGGATATATTCCTGGAGGTGTATACACACCCCTGTCTACACACACCCCATGCCGTTACTAAACGGCTTACTGGAAATGAGTTAGCCACTCATAAACCATAACTAAGCCAAAGGAGGAAGAGGTGTTATATGGAGCCGTCCAGTTTTTTTCTGCACCCAAATTACAGACAGAATGTCAATCACATGCTTAGTTCAAATCCGTTAATAACTTGTAATCTCTTCATTATTACAAGAAAGCAGAGTTTCTCTTGATTGTCTACAATTATCCATTAGACACATTTGTTTAGCAGTTCCAGCATAAGACTGTAAAACTGCAGCTTGCAAGGCAGCAGCTAAACACAAGTACATATGTACATCAGATCTGAGATCATCTCATTAATCCCTCTGCTCATCCAAGAATATGTTTATAAATGTGATAATTTTATAAATTGCTGAGTCAGGCATCTGTTTGTCATACCATCTGTGCTCATGGAGTGAAGGTTACAGGATGAGGTACGTCGTGGTCTTATTTAAACACAGAAACTCAGTGAATGAAGCTGCAATTTACAGAAAGAAAAGTTTGCAGAACCTGTTTCCGCCTTTGGTGAACCCAGGTGCATCAATCATCTGTACTAGACGGAGAAATCTGATACAGGTTGACAGAACTCCAGTCATGAGTAAACCTGTAACCCGACTTTTCAAAGGTACCGGTTGTACCTTTACAGACCCATGCCGTGTCGCTGGAGGTATTCAAAAATCCAAGGCAAATGATGCCTTTGTGAAAGTCTTTGCAACCCCACCGTATAAGGGTGTGAAGATGGTTCACTGCATGGTACTTGATTGTGGGAGGGATGAAGGTGCCCAATTAGCCCAAACAAAGTTTTGGTCACTAAATAGGCCAATAGGCCTAAAAGGAACATCTGGCAGGAGTGTTGCTACAGTAATAGGTAGGATGTGGCACCTTAGAATGATTATTTTTGTATACTAAACCCCACACCACTATTTAGACTGCAGTGTTGAACCCAGAAACATTTTTGAGCCGGGTCGGATGAAACTGTAGGTGAGTGGCAGCCCCTGCATTGTGACCCAACTCATCAGCCACCACACTAAAACAGCCGGGTGGTTACTGATAAGTGCCGGGTGTTGAACCTAGCTAAAAGGGGCTGGGGAGAACACTGGACAGTAAGCTCTATTGGGCATGGGCTTCTTTATCCCGTAAGCCATTTTTTTTGTACTTGCCAAGCATCTGCAGACCCTACTTAAAATATGTTTGCACTTTATAAGATAAAAATTATTAATAAAAATACTACATAGCTTGACCTTGCATTCTGTGTAGATATTGCACATATGATTTAAAACGCAGGACAGTGTGTTCCAATAAGACCTAGCCAAGTAATCATCCTATTGTTCTGTGGTAGTGCAATAAATATTTTCTATCCATAAACAGCCAGCCTTTTCACTGCATTTTCTAAAATTCTATAAAATATATACAATGCACATAAAAGGCAGTACGGTGGCTCAGAGGTTAGCACTCTGGCCTTTGCAGCGCTAGGTCCCAGGTTCGAAACTCGGCCAGGACATTATCTGCATGGAGTTTCCAGGTTCTCCCTTTGTTTGCATGGGTTTCCTCCCACATTCCAAAAACATGTACTTAGGTTGATTGGCTTCACCCCAAAATTGACCTTAGACTGTGGTAATGACATATGACTATGGTATGGACATTAGACTGTGAGCTCCTTTGAGGGACAGCTAGTGACATAACTATGGACTTTGTACAGCGCTCCGTAATATGATGGCGTTATATAAATACTGTGTAATAGTAATAATGCACAAACAACACAATTTCTTAAAAACATCATGATCATGCAATAGGGTCTTTTCAGACAAAAAATAATGCTGAAGCAAAAAATTACCTTTTAAAAAAAGGTACCTGAACACCACACACAAATTAAACTATACTTGGAAAACCAGACCCACTGATCATATGGTATGTTACACATACAACCGTTGGGTTTCGTCAATAAACACCTTCAGATTTCTATTTGTCTTTGTCATTCTAGGCAAATACAAGCATTCAGAAATTGTTATCACTTCTGTGATCGTTGAGCTTCCAAGAATCGGACAAGGCCTAGAATGTACCTAACACTCAATGAAAAAAGAATCAGAAAGAGGAAATTCACTTTTGTTGGAAAATAACTTTTCTAAGTAAGATGAGTACATTCAAGGATTTAATAAAGGTACTTTTAAAAATTCTTAGATAACTAGTAACCGCTTCAAACTCACTTGTTAGAGGGCAAACCCCCAATGATCACTACTCAGTTTACATCACAGTGTGTGATACACAAGGACATCAAACATTTCATAGAAAGCAATGCTTGATGTTGCCACAAAAGACAATTTTTCCACAACACACTGTTGCGCTAATTTCTGTCCATTTTGTGCACTTTTTTTTTTTTTTTCGAGTTGTCATGGGTATTGCTCTTTCTTATAGTTGGTATGAAGCCTTTTAGAGTTGTAAGAAAAGAAACATTGCGCCTTCAGTACCTAAATACTTAATGCAGAACACCTGAAAGAAGGCCAAAAAACATGCAATGCCTCATTGTAGTTCGATTTATTCTCACGCTTGGGTTGTGAGGTGCTGCAATGTATTGTAATGCACAGAATCATAGATCCCCATGTTTTTACAACAGCTAGCATGCCATGTCAGGCTCTAGGTTCAACATACTGAGTCAGTGACCCAGACAAGTATGCAGATATGACTTAATGACTTTCCTGACCTGTAAGAAAATCTGAAAGCACCGAATACAGAAACAGCTTAACAACCAGGTAATAAATTCCTCATATACTGAGATGTGTTATCTCCCAGTTTGTACCTAAGCATTGGTTGTTAGAAATGTCCGTCCAGAACAACAAACATGAAATCTTAAACATGCTGGATAGTATGTAGTGTACATAGGAAGCTGAGGAGCCACTCTACCAGCAAATGACGTATAATAAAGAGTGCAGGCCCTGAGGTTATTGTTCAGATTCATGGAAGTCTCTGCTAAGTCATCAATTGCAGGATTTTAGTTATGACCTCACGCAAAAGCAGATAGAATCTCACAACCATCAAGGCTTGAAACCGAATATACACCAGAATAAATCACATGAATTTAGTACATGAAATTTAAGCTTCCCATTGAAAAGAAAACTTGTACGTGCGGAGCTCGACATCCACATCAAATAATGCTATAAACATCATTAATTCTATATCAGGATAGCTACACAGAGACAGCTTTGAGTAATACATGAGTTGTAGGGTGAAAATAATAAATGCATATCATTTCAATTCCAAATAAGATCAGTTCTCAATCAATAATGGTGGTGAATGAGAAACAGTTCGAGTTGCCCAAAGCGACGAATCACATAGTTGCGGTTAATTCTGAAATGTAAGCTAGAAAATTGAACATTTGACTAGCTGCTAGCAGAAACATGAAATGTTTGATTTGCAGAGTTTCGATAAATATGTTCTTGGCTTTTAGTGACTTGTAGCCCTGTGTGCATTATTACACTGGGCTGTTCACACAAAACACACAGCCCGGCTACCACTAAGCCTTACATACATAAATGTTCAAGGAGCAGCTGTGTAATATATCCAAATATCAACAAACAAAATCTGAACATATAAAGTGAAGTTAAAATGACAGAATCTCAAGTTATTCATTTACTGGTGTGAGCCCAAAATTCTGAAGCAGTATGCAGTTGTACAAATATTGTATATGTGTATATTTTCCTACTTTTGTATAATGGTAAACTTGTTTCATGAGCCATTCATGGGCATACAGAAACCCAGAAGAGGTGTGTGGTTCTTTGCCCATTTTGTCAGGCAGACGCTATGAGATATGGTGACAGCAATTACACAGAGAACTACGGGAGGGAGTCAACAATACATACACCATAACATCTGACAAAATAATTCCAGGCCAGGAATATCCCCCTTATACAGATGTGGGGAAACCTTCTGACACCATTCGTTCATGTGGTATACATGCAGCTACACACATTCATAATGCTGCTGACTCACAGCGAAGTACTGCATCCTGGTTGCATGTATTGCATTCTGCTGACCTTTGAAAAAGTAAAGCTATATCTAATATTCTCAGAACAGGAAAAACAACTAGTGTAAAATCAGGGTACAAAGGTGAATAAAACCATTCTATAAATAGCTGAAAGATTTTCCATCATAACCATAATCACTGCAATTAAAATGGACCAAGGAGATTATGTAAACTGTCATTTCTGAACTGGATCCCAACCATACAGCTTGTCAGGTTGGTGTTCCGATACTCAGACTTTAATGCCTTCTGAATCCCTTACCCAGAATGAGGATGTACAGCTAATTCACCACAGTTATCTGCATGCTTATTTTAAGTGTGTGACAGACACTATTGAATTTAAAAAAAATCAGCTTTACATCTAGACAATTTGCAAGCTTTATAAGAGGTTCAGGAATGGCAGTTTAGGGTCGGGTTCAGAGCAGATTCAGGATCAAGCAATCCTGCGTGGCGGCTGACACAGCTATAAAGAACCACAGTCTGCTCATTTGACATTTGGTGACAGGTAGCGGTACTGGCATTTTCCTTGGTCACAAAGAAAGTGAGGATAAAAGTCTGTAGTAAACCCCAATGAGACAGTAACACAACAGAAGTGTGAATACTTCCTCACTATCATAAACTAAAAAAAAAGTTTTTGGCTTGACATGCACGTCAACAGAATATGTTAAGACCCCCGCCTACCTGCATCAATCCAACACATGCAATTTAGAAATGTATGAATTATAAATATAGGAAATGGGAAAATAAGAAATAATTGTATTTAACAAGTCAGGTCCCTATGAGCCAGATAGATAAATAGCAAATGACAAGCTTCATGTGTTAAAGGATAAGTCTCTGGTTTCACACCTCGGCCAAGGCTCAGATTTACAGAACAGAGGCCAGGTGTTCTGTACAGTTACCATGTCAGCAGAACTGTCATCACAAGTGAAAATGAATTAAATATCGGGTAAGACCTTGGTTACACTAAGTACCTGTCAGTACAACACCACTAGTGATTTCACCATATTCGTCAATGTAAACACATGCAATCTGAAGTCCAGGCTTCTACAAATTATCTGGAATACATTTACAACCAGAGAAAATGTTTATTAAAAGGATAATGAACCTGTTTGCACATTGTCAGCTCAGCACTACACACCAGATCAAACACAGACCTTCAAAGTGGCATTGATCTATTTCTAATATTATAGATACTGCTAGAGATTATTCTATACCTGTATCATAAAAAAACATTCACTGGTGCTGCCAAAAGTGATAAAATCACTTGAAGAAAAAAAAAAACTTAATCCCTAAAATTTCCCCTGCATGTTAACTGCCGGTCCACTGGAGACAAACTGCTATTCATTGTGCATTTGTTACTCATTCACACTACACAGAATAGGTTAAGGCACGGTGCGTTGATGTGCATGTTGGAGGACTATATATTTATTTTACTATGAAGGGCATAGCTTCAGTTCACACACTTAGTGTTATTTAGCCCTCAAAATGCAAAGCTTGGCTTCTAAAAGAGTTGACGCTAATACTAATACCCTATGATGGGTAATGTCAGCCGGCTTAGACAGTACAGCCCCTGGCAAAGTCTTAGCCACTGGACACTCCTATGACTGAATGTTGAATACCTGCCTTGGCCATGATGTTGGCAGCCATTACGTCCTATAGTGATATAAAGGACAGAAGGATGACCAACCAGCAGGGCAGACTTAGGCTATGTACACACGTCAGATAGTTCTCCTTTGATAATTGCCTCAGGGCAGATATCGGCTGAGAATCTGATGGGTGTACAGGGCTCATGGTTCATGGATCCATCCTGGCGGATCCACAAACGATGGCCGATTGTATTACAAGTGAAGGGGAGAGAGAACAGTGGGGTGCTGCTCTGTCATACTCCCCCCTCTCCATAGAGTAGAACAGTGCTGTATGTACACTGCTCATTCATGCATCGTTCAGTCTTTTGTTGTTGGAAAGGATTGTGAAAGATCCTTTCCAATGACAATTATTGAACATGTGTGTACACAGCCTTGGGCATTCAACACTTCCTGAAGTGTCAAGTGCTGGAGACTTTGTACCCAGAAAAGCTTACTGTGCTGCCCTGACCTGCACTTTTTGTGTGTTAATAATGTCATGTGATACACATGCCCACTGCTTGC
Source organism: Pyxicephalus adspersus (assembly GCF_032062135.1). Lineage (NCBI taxonomy): Eukaryota > Metazoa > Chordata > Amphibia > Anura > Pyxicephalidae > Pyxicephalus > Pyxicephalus adspersus. Next base: position 53,947,075 of record NC_092864.1, on the reverse strand, counting down.
ACTATCTATGCCTACAGATGGGGAGGTACTCCTATAAATGGCTTCCAATGATTTGACTGGAACTTCCCTGAGTGGGGCTAAAGCAAAACATAAAACACCACTAGATATACTGTGGGAGGCTATACCAAACAAAAATGAACTACAAATCTCTAAATGGAGAATGTTCCGTCACTTACAGCAATACTGTGAAGTGAAACCTGTAAACTACTGTATCAAATGATTACCCAGTTTATGGAGAATCTTCAGAAACACTGATCAATAGTTAGACTGGGCCCTGTGGGGTGGAAGATCATTCAAATTCTACTGAATGATTAATGATGCTTCTGTGACCCGCCAGAGGTTGGGCAGAAAAAAAATGAAGATTAGAGCCTAGCCTACTTTTGTGCACCATTATCCACCTGAATTCTGATAATTGTTGAATGTATAAACATCATATATGTAATATCACCAGCAATAAACCAGTTAACATGCCCTCATGCATTTTGCAACAAAGCCAGAATGAGCAAACATAAGGAGACGATGTTCCCAATAAGATCAACTTCAACCAATGCATTAAATGACTTTTGTAGATGTCCATAAGGCTGCATTGTTGGTGCACTGCCCTGCATTTTAAGGGAATTGTTCAAACACAAGACAACACATGTGGAAGTGCTTGGAAACATAAGCCATATATCATATAAAAATTTTAGTACCGCTTGAAGCAAATTCAGGCATTACAACCCATCTCTGCTCCTGTATCTCATAGTAATTAGGTAAGGAGGCTGATCACTGGACATGTATAGGGCATGGAGGATATTGATAGATTTTGCCAATTTATTTCTGTCACCTGTTTTACAAAGCCAGTTGTCCACCGAAGTCTTAGAATACACACATCTAGATCATCTGTTACCTGTCAAAGAAGGAATCCAGGATAACCAGATACAAATGACTCCAGACTTCACATTGCTTTAGTAAAGGTCTTACAAGTTACAGGGTATGCAAATAATGTTAATAATGTACCGTGCATGCCTCCTGTTCTGTATGGTAAAATGGCTGAAATTATTAAGGCCTGACCATAGCCCTTAGTGGTATGAATGGCACTTTCACAACACACAAATTCTCATCTGCTCATTTGTAATCCACATACTGAGCAATATTATTACCCGTTCATACAAAAATGAAAAATCGATTTACAATGCTAGTAAACACATCTGTAATATGTTTAATCTATGCATGCCCATGCCCAGAATAATGTGAGTTTACAGAAAATATTTACAGCAATCTGCATTCCTCTGCACTCAGTGCAGCATACAAAGGATTGTTCACACACTTACTACTTTTTATGGAATTGTTCTTCAAACAATGACTTGATGGGGATGTCTTTTTGAGAAAACCCAGGGGATACTTGCATATCCCCCCTCCTTCCTTATACACACACACACACACACACACACACACACACACACACACACAACAGTCCAAACCCAAAATCAGAAGAAAAGCATGTCAATGGAGAGGTTTTATTGCTGCAGAATTAGCAAAGTGCAGGCGGCTTCAGTAGAGAGGTATCATAGAACATCTTATGACAACCCTTCCAACAATATACTGTACACACAATACTGTGCAGTATAAATAATAGTTCCTATAAAGCGGTGGGGGTCACCTGCAAAGGTAAGCGGGCCAAATGCTAGAAGGTTGCACTGCAGCACGGTGATGTGTTTAGAGCACGGTGATGTGTTTAGAGCACATCTTGCAGTCAGAGTTAAAATTGGCAAGGGACATCTGCAATGACAAACCCATGTATTCCAACAAAATATTAAAGCCAAAATTTGATTTAAAAAAAAAAAAAAAAAGCATGGTTTGAACCAGTATAGATTATTCTATATAGCAGCACGGAAGACAAAGCACCATGAAGTTCCCTCTTACCTTCTATGGCTATGACATGTTCTCTGATCTGGTTCTGTAGCGCCGGTTCATCGAGACGCTCCAAGAGTTCATATATAGAGTAGATATTGGGGTGCACAGACTCAAAACGCTGGATTTCAGCCCGGATGGCCGCCGAGTTCGCCAGCTGCTGCTGGTAGTTCATCCTTTCAGGCTGGGGAGGGCCTCACATATCCAGCCTGGGGGGTGCAATGTGATATAGATGGGAAAGATATAAGGAGAAAAGGTCCAGGATGATAGGCAGGGGGGGCAATTTACTAATGATCAAGAAAGAAATAATCCCAGTTCAAAAGGTTAGAAATTAGGCAGAGAGAACAATGCCTAATTCTATATTACAAAAAGGAAACATCACATATTAGCATTAGGAATAAAAGTGATCATAATGGATCAAGCTGGCACAGAAGCAGGGACTTCATTAATAAAAATGGTTCTGTTTGCCATCACAGGGAACATGCTCCATACACTATGAAGGGGGAACATCAGCTGTGGGATGGATCTGCAATGGCAGGATTCTAATTGTTTGTACGTACAGAGCAGATCATGGAAGTCATGCACATGGGATAAGCATTACCTGGCAGTAAGGCAGAGGTGAAGATGTGGCTCACAATATTTGGACTGCTACTGCAGAATGACAAAATAATGGGGCACAGAAAGAGAGAGAAGGATTCTGAATGAAAGGAATCAAATGGGACTTCTCATAGCCAGCAGACTGAAGACAGGGGGCTCAATGAATATGTATGGGGGGGATGATGGAGGAGGGCAGGCTGAGTGCAGTGGGGTCATCTGATGGAGGGCATCACACAGACTGGTATATGGAGAGGGGGTGAAGGGGGCTAATGGAAGGACAAGGGGTACAGGGGGCAGGCTGCAGCACTTTCTCCTGGGCTGTCACTATCCTCCGGTAGTCTGTGCGATGACTGTGTGAGTGGCCGAACCTCCGATCCTCCGGCTGTCCCTTTCTATTCCCTGCAAGACGGTGTCCTGATCGTGCTGTGTTTTCCTCTCTTCCTCCAGAGTCTCTTCCCTTCTCTCCTCCTCTCTGCCTCTCCTTCCTGTCTCCTCCCCCCCTCCTGCATCACACTCTTCCCTCGGATGGCTCCTGCAGCACTGACACCCTGGATCGGGGATAGGGGGAGAGGGGTCACCCAACACATAGGTGCCATATATAGGGGGAGAGGGGTCACCCAACACATAGGTGCCAAGTATATCCCCCAATCTGCAGGACATTCATCTACTTACCTAGATATTTCTGATATAATAAAGTATATTTGGATTAATACCTGTACTGCTAATTGTGTATAAATGTTTATTATTAAGTGATTAATATTTCATTATCATTTTATTAAATATGATTTCATTATTATTTGCCAAGAGGGCACAATTCAGGCTGGATCTGCACTTTTGCATTTTTTTCTGGACATTTTCCATTTGTGTCAATGCACATCATAACACAAATGCATTATGGCGCATCTCATCGCATCATAATATGTTTTTATTTGGACATTGCAATGTGTGGTAATGATATGTGACAACGCACATTGATAGGTTTTCATGTCTTTGTATTGATTTCAGTGGGAAAATATAAGGTGTATATTGGCCCTTGGTGTATATATAAACCCAATTAGGAAAATCTCATAAAAGTGTAATTATAGACTTTTTTTATATTACCTGTTCCTGCCTTGGCACTTTCTGTTATGTGGTGGCAACGCTCTGTCCTGTGTTGTGTTTACCCTGTCACATGGAAAAGATTTTGTACCCCTTTTACCGCACATTACACAAGCATGGTCCACTGTCACCTTCAGCAAATCCGCACTGAGAAATGGAGTGTGTACAGGCTGCGTAGATTCACATTAGGGGCCATTTAGAAATAAATGAGTGCCACCCACAATATATGTACCATATGTGGACGCACAATACAAGGGGTGTACAGAACTTTAAGGGCCCATTCAGATTTTGTTTTTTTGTGTACTGCAGTTTTTTAAGCATTAATATGCCTTGTGTTATGGAAACCTATTCTAATAAGTCTCCTGGCACCAAAACAAGAAAGCACTCAATACATTATTTTCATATGGCGCACCACAACACACTATAGTGTGTTACTATGTGTTGTGCTGTACTATATCAGTGCATAGGGGGGCTACTTTAAAAAATGTCAGCACAACACACAGACAGACACACCTTACCAGATATTTTTTTTTTATTATGGCTTCAAGGGCTTATTCACCACAGCATGTTGTGGTAATGTATAGAAATCGCACACATATTATGCGTTACAATAGCATGCACATTAGTGTGTTACAGTGCCATTTATTCTGAATGAATAATTCTGCAATACTGAAGTACACTCAATGGTTGTGTGATGGTGATGTGTTGTGTAGTAAATAAATCCAGTTGGACCTGAAGGTTTTTGCTACAGCCCACTCCCACCACAGTACCACAATCACACGTTTACTATGACTTCTAGTGAAATGGGGCCTACAAATAACGCTTTTGTTCAATACTGCAGGCATATGGTATACTATGTAAATCAGCCCATGGCACTTTACATTTCAAATAAACACACAAAAAGTCTTACAATGCTGCATATGGCGCCGTTCATACCACATCTGCATGTTGCCGCACGATGCAGAAGACTTTATGCAGAACTTTGTCAGCTTTGTCTAAGTCAACAAAAGTACAGGAGAAATGTGAAAACACAGGTGAAATAGTTACTTTTTTCACACTAGCTTTTTGAACAAATACAAAATCCACCAATTTATAAATGTAAATGCTGCCCACACCTAAATGATTTTGTGTTTTTTTATTTATTGTGACTCCAGAAAGGAGTCGCATTACCAACTGCCACAAGCACAGACTATACTTTGCCTTTTCTTGATCTTTAATGGAAACCTGGAGTATAAAGGCTGTCATTGTCAGAGAATTTTGCGGATCAAATTGTCTATATCACTAAATGAGTCCCCAAACAAATATACAAGATCCAGGTCTGACCTGATTCACCTAAACCATTAAAGCCAGAGACAGCAAGGCACCTAGCTCTCTTATAGGAAGGTCAGTGATTACATCCCAAATACTATTCAGTACAGGTTTCTTAGGATACTGTAGCTCTGTCTGGTATTACAAGGGCCCCTAGATGTATATAGTAGATGTGACAGTGGATCCCACACCTGGTACCTCCCAGCCTAATTCTGCATGGCTGTCAATAAAATGCAAACATTTTATTGTGGCCAATAAAGATCTACTGCTCAGGGATCTCTCTTTCTATTTATATACACATACTGTATATACATACTCATTGTTATTTTATTATGTATTTTCCATGACACCCTCCTGATGTGGCCAAATGTGGCTAATGATAGAAAAATGTGGACACTTCCAGACGAAATTCATTGGAGGAATTAGCTATCCATAGGGCTCCATACCCCTATTACGATAAAAAAAAATTACAAAGCATGGTCGCCTTGGAAAAATAAATATAGTATTCTCATTTAATATTTACTAAGCTTCTATCTGTTTGACACCATTTAGTACTGGGTTTTAATTTTAAGAATGTATATATTATTACTTCAATTCTTTATTTTATTATTTATTTTAACTATGCTTATATGTTTTGTAACAAGATGGTATAAATTTTGTTTTTTATGTAAAGTATTTTATTGTAAGTTGTGAAAAATTATTGAAAAATTATAAATAAAAAAAAAAACTGTTACCTTTTGTTAGTGTCATAAAAGCGAGCCGGTTTTATTCTTTTTTTCTCCCCTAGACCAGGAGCTTGGGCCTCTACAGCATAAAAGATACAAAATAAAGCCAATTTACAGTGCTGGTCTGTGAAATATTTCAGAAACTATATGTACCATACAATGCGTCCTGTCAGTTATAGGTCGCTAAACATCTTTGATCCCCGTTAGCTGTGCAATGGATACTTCCAGGGAAATGCAATTAATGTGAAAGATAGCCAAGGGGAACAAATGATGCCCCTCATTACTATGACACCCTAGGCTACGGCTTAGGTTTGCGTTATGAGGAGTCCGGCCCTGCACACGTCTAGGCAAACTTTGTAGGCCTGTATACAGACGGTCAAGATGACCATTTGAGTTTAGGGATGCAGTTGTAAACTGAGAGAGGTGAGATTGTGATTACACATTTATCCGTCCTCTATGGCCAGCTTTTTAGACCTGTACATTACATACCAATGATCTGACAATCAAGAGATCTTGCAGCACCTGAGATTTCTCTGATTCTTGGTTGCCTATGGAAATAAGAGAGACAGCTGAACACTTGCTGCCATCCATGAAACATGAACAAAGTAGAGCGTAGTTTCATAAAGGAAAAAAGAGAAGGCTGAGTAAGCAGACCACAACCAATGTGTAAAAGTCTGTCCATATTTATGTTTCTTTATTCATTACAATTGCCATGGCCTGTTGTTAATTCCTATTTGGTTGCCAGGATGCCCCAACACATGGCCTGATCAATGTACAGATTCCAGGATTGTATAAACTTACCAGGTCTTGTGAGAAAATAATAAAATGAAAATTTGCCACATGCTACTAAACCTGCCCAAATATCCAGCAAACATCTAATAGGGGATTGTATGATCATGAGGTATGCTATGTGTTACATCTACACATGATACAATCTGACCTTTTCTTCTTTTGATCTACCAACAAAGACCTGTCTGACTAGATATAGACTCAGAAATCTATTATTAAATTTAAATGGGTTTGATAAATATAAAATGGATAGTAGTCAAATTGTAACATACACGGTAAATTTAACTGTAATCTAAACCTGCCAATATGGCAGCATGTGTGTCCTGCCTCCGCAGTCTCCATTTGTATTTAACATTTCAGAAGTGTCAGATACTTTGCCCCCCCCCCGCTACACACAATGGCTTCTTCCTCCCCCCTTCATCACAAGAGTGACCGAGGAGGCAATGGATCGTACCACAGTGTGTGGCAGGGGCGACATAGGCACACAAATGCTGACTACAAATATATGTTTATAGAATTTATTGCATTATTATTTTTATTAAAAAACAGGATATATATAGCGCCAACATATTACGCAGAGCTGTACAATAAATGGGGGTTCCAAATGACAGATAGTGACACAGGAGGAGGAGAGGACCCTGCCCTGAAGAGCTTACCATCTATTTGTGAATAATATTATTACTATGAAGCCTCTGTGGGTTCACTTTCCTGACAGACTGACATTGTATCTTTATTAATACATTGCTGTCAGCACAATGTGTGAAGATTTCCCTCTTTGTCTATAGCCATGAATCACCTGAGACAGTATTGTAGTGTGAGGAGATGCGCGCCTAGAGCACATAGTACAGCCCACACATGACATTCATTCACCACATAATCCACCCCGCAGCTCCTCTTTCATTCACCTACTGCACATTACCCAGCAGCACCATAATATTGTTATGACAACATCGCCCCGCCCACTGCCTTGCTGTCCAGCCTGTGATTGGCTGCTGTGTGCACATTCTCTTTCATTCCTTTATTGCACACGCGCGGTTTGACGCGATTTTATCCGATGGATTTATGGGAGTTGTAGTTCCTTTGGGAACCCAGGTTTAGGTGGTTGAAATTAACTGTCCGTTATCGCTCAGCTTTTGGTGACAATATATAAAAGTTCTGCACGCGTGGTGTTTGTAAATTATCGTTACAGTCGTATTCTGATAACGTGCAGGAAATGTATGGCATGGGAACGGTTCACATAAACCAGATGACAATCTCTGTTCATTGAAACAAACCCTCACTTGTTGTCTGAGCTGCTGCGTCCACCGCCCTCTGGTGGCCAGAAACTGAAATGGGACTGAATAAAGTTAATCATGCAGTACAATGCAGAGTCTGAATATTGAACAAGAAAGAACCCCATTGATCTAAAAACCCTCCTCCTCTTCCTAAAATTGCTGCATGATAGTGGTTTCAAAAATACATGACATCTTTGCACTGAAATTCTGGGGAGCAATGATTTACATTTACATTCCAGCACAAGAGAACATCTTTATAATTTCCTCTTTATAATTTCCAAAATCATTGGGAAGTTATCCACAACATAGGTGCTGTAGAGGGAATACAGGAGTAAGGTATATATACTGTTATTGATATTTTTTCCTACAGGTACATTTGTCTGCAGTGATGTCTAAAAGGCAAACAGGCCCTGGTCTAATCAGATGACATTGCATCTCACTATTAAGTTTTTTATTTATTCTTTTTATTAAGTTTTTTCAAAACTTACTTTTTAAAAAAATAACATACATAAAAAAAACAGATAAAATCAAAGTAAATACCACATGATGGCACTAAGATACAGAAATACAGCAAAAGGCAACACAGAGGTGCAGCCCATAAGTAAAAGACAGAAAAAAATAATGATCATATGGATTGGTTAAAATTGCTGCAATGCTTCTGAGAAGGCAGTGTGGCAACTACAACTAAAATATTAAATTGCAACAGGAAATATAGAGACCAGGGCCTGATTTATTAAAGCTCTCCAAGGCTGGAGAAGATAGAATTTCATCGGTGAAGCTGGGTGATCCATCAAACCTGGAATGGATTTCTTTAAAGTCATTTGCTATTTGCCAGCAATTGTTTTGAATCCAGGACCAGATCAGATAATAAATCAGGCTCCATAAGTCATTTTCAGTGTTTTCCAATCTTTTTAACATGGGGGAACCCTTAAAGTAACTTCCAGGTCCTCAGGAAACCCCTACTACACTTACTGTATACACAGCTGACAGTACACAGTGGTAGTCAGTGGGAAGAATGTCACCCCTATAGATAGCCAAATAGATCATTGGTATCCGTTAAACTGATCTGAGATTCACAAACTATCATTGCTGAAGGAAGCCCCAGCAACCGCTGGAGGAACCCAGGTTTGGAAATACTGCCATAGGTCTTAAAGGTGTTACTAGCAAGGCAGGAAAAGTAAAAGTAGATAAATAGTGCAACTCCGCTTACATTATCAACTTGAATCACTGCAGGTCATAGTTAGTAGGAATGTAGAGGTTACACCAGCCATTCCCAACCAGGGTTTCCAGAGAGCAGTGTTTCTCAATCAGTGTGTAATGGAACCCTAAGGATCCTCCCGGGGTTACTAGGGTTCCTTCAGCAATCAGCAATTTGTGTCTCTCTGGTCAGTTTAGATGACACCATTGATTTCCTTTCCACTGGCCAGCTGTAAGAGACATTCTATCTACTTTACTATCATTATAATGTACTGTGCATATATTAATTATAGCAGGGGAGCCCTAAGTTCTGGGGTGAACACCACTTGTTAGAACTACAGGAGTCTAATGATGTTTTAGGTGTCTATGAAAGTGTTATTCTAGCCACTACTACAGTAATAGAGCATTCCATCAACTGAAAAACACTTTAGAAGACTTTTTAACATTGACCTTCCGAAAATTGGTTTCTCAGACCTGAAAATTATTTCAAGGGTTCATCAGTGGTAAAATAAAGTCTGGCGTATGATGCTTTGATTAGCCACTATAGAGATGTTCAGGATTTATGGTTCATCAAGGAACTATCAAATTTATCGGTTAAAAACAGATTTTGAGGAACTTTGGAGGGCATATAAGGATCACTTTAAAGAGACCCTGTCAGTTCTCTAAACAAATCTGAATGACAGGTCTCTGGTGTACTCACTTTTCCAGTGGCTTGTGTCTCCTAAATAAAAATGTAGCACTTTAGAGAGGGCCTGTGTCCCCCTGATGCACATTGAGGTTTCTTAACACCTAAATTGCTGCAGGACTCTACAATGATTATACATTTGTATGGCCTCAGGTATGACCAGGATTTAATAATGAAGCTGGGAGGACGACTGCAAGTGAAGGCTAAGGTAAGTATAGTTGAGGGCACCCCAATACATGGGGGTAAGATTCCACACATATTTTTAGTAACACTCTAACAGACAGCAGTACATTTAGTAAGGTATGCTTTCAAAAGATTCAGAAAGTGACTGTTTATATGAAACTCCTGGCCTGATTGTAGCCTTCTTGGACAGCCCTAGTAAAGTAATTTTTTATCTTCCCCATAGACAAACTGAGCATTTAACCCTTGTAATGTTAGGGGAAATCCGATTGCAAAAACACTTTTCCCTGTTTTATAAATAGAGCCATTACTTCTTTGCACTTAGTGTGTTTGCCACACTGTTGTACATTTAAGTCCAGGGGTTTGTTACTAAACCATGACACAGATTTTAACAAAAATTTACTAACATTAATGTTTTTGTTTTTTTTTTAGAAATGGTAGGGGGGCTGCACTGTAAAACTGATTTATTAATTTATTTACATATAAGTGAAAAAAAAGTCAAACTTTAGGACCCAAAAGATCTGGGAGCCCGCACAAATGTCCTGCTATGATCTGTTAGATACACAGAACCACATATTTTTGTATCCTGGCAGAATGTGGTATGCCAATCTCATTAAAGTGTATCAAATACAAGCTTAGGCTTGTATTCGTCCTTTTTTTTCAGACTGGCAGTATGTCTTCAGTAGGCATACCTAGAAAAGACATAATTCTTATTGTCAGGCACAAGTTTTAAGTAAAATTCTAATTTTGTAATTGAATTCATGTTGAAGCATGCTGGTTTCTTTTGGGACTTTTCTCAGCTGGTACAGATTTTGTTACCAGCGATGATAAGCATCCTGTGTGTAATCACTATTTTAATATACTCAGGCATATTTTGTAACAGTTTTCTTGTTTTTTTTTCTATTATAAAAAACCTACTTTGCAATTATGAATGACAGCCCAATATGTTTACTGAAGCCCTGTGGTTTCACAGTTTGCGGGCAAAAAGAGGAAAAAAAGCTTGCCTGCTGTAACATGGTATATGAACTCACAGAGAATGGCAGAACAAGCCATGTGAGGACATTCTATATGATCAGGGAAAAAGTTATTTGGCCATGAACCCTTACTGACATAAGTCTCTCCCCCTCCGGAGATTGATTGAGCAATTCTTTTTAAAGATTTCTTGATATCTGTATTTGATCTCTTTATATCTACGATATATCAATATATATGTTTGTATTTTAAAACTTGAAATCCTGGGGTCTCCAACGCTATAATCATGTTTCAAAATATCTGAGGAGGTGAATACTGTTTTGCGAAACGCGTAACACATAAAAAAAAGACTGTCGAACAGCATATTTAAGTAACTGTTTTACAAGACCATATATAAAACAAATGTTTATTGTGACTGTTCCTAAATCCTTTTCACAGAATCATAAGTTTGGGGTTGCCAATTCTTAACGTTTGTGAATTGTTACATTTTCATAGTGGAAATACGTTTTTATGTATTGCTGTATTTGTAGTATATTGATAATGAATAAAATACATCTATGTGGTACTGTTGGGTATGGATATACTCAGTTATTGACCACAATAGCCCTAATAAATATGGTACAATTTCTATATTGATTTGGAAATATGGTCTAATGAGGCTAAATGTTGCTAACAATGCCGCAATCTTTTAAGCTAGAGCCATCTGTTCTCTCCCAGACCTTGGGGAAAATAGACTATGCCCCTTCTCAATAACCCTTATTTCCTGCCTGATCCTGCTGGGAAAATGCATAAAATGTGCACACGTACAGCATCAACTTTGGTTAATTTCCTCCCACTTTCACAGAGAGTTATTATTCCCAGCAGTGAGGACTCTACAACATTAGAATCCCAGAAATGAATGGAATTTTATGTTTTATGTTTGCATCAGTTTCCTCTGGGCACTATCCACCCATATCCCAAAAACCTGCAGTTAGGTTCATTGGCCTCCCCGCAAAAGTGTTAATGACATATGACTATGGTAGTGACATCAGATTGTGAGCCCCTTTGAGGGACAGTTAGTGACATGACTATGGACTTTGTAAAGCCTTGTGTATTATGTTGGCGTTATAGAAATACAAATTATTATTATAGTAGGATCTCGCCTATCCAGCTTGCGACTACCGAGCACCCATACTATCCGGCCTAGTAAGGAGTCCAGAAAAACATAATCTTCATTCTAAAATGCCGGGGTGGCGCGGGCAGATGTCTTCTGTGGTGCTCCTGCATGGAACACGTTGTGACCTCGCTGCTGCCTGCTCTCCGGAACTGTGAGCAGATGTCCACGGGTGCGGAGAGAGTATTGTGCTTTAATAATGGGGCTCTGGACTATCCCGCTTTTTTGTTATTCACCCTACCCTGCCGCCACATTAGGCTGGATAGTTGAGAGTCTCCTGTAATTACTTTTATTATCCTTTTGCTTTAATTCTAGGGATACATACAATCATTACATTCTGAGAACTTTTGTAACACTTTATCATGTGGTGTGTCTACTTTTCTTACATTATTATTATTAACTAGTAGTAATTTAGCACTGACATATTACACATCACTTTATGAAGTCTATAGTCATGTCACTAGCTGTCTTTAATCTAATGTCCCACCATAGACATATGTCATTACCACAGTAAGCCAATTAACCTAACTTCATGTTTTTGGGATGTGGGAGGAAACCGGAGTACCCGAGGAGGAAACCCACACAAGCACAGGGAGAACATGCAAACTCCATGCGCTTGAAGCATTATTTATATCTCTTAGTAAACCAGCTTTGTCTTTGTTGCCATATTATCTGTATTGTAACAGACTCTGCCTATCAATGGATATTGTTACCGATATAGGAGGAGAATCCTGGCTGATCTCTTCTATATCACTGATGAACAGTATATGTGCAATGAAGCAGAACTTTCCAACTAGACATCTGTAACCCTTGCACTGGGAATTCTGCAGTATGTCTACTGCTGCCATGGTTACTTATCAAGCTAGGCAAAGGTTGCATATTCCAGCCTATGCAGCTAAGGCAACCATGGTAAGTAACCATGGCAGCATGTCTGAGGTGTAAGGGCTGGAATACTCAGCCTTTGCCTATCCTGGAATCTATAGAAACTCTATTTAAGGAAAATTTGTTTTAAAATTAGGAGCTGATGAAATTACCAAATGCATAAAATGAATTTTCTTTCAAGGGAAGAAAAGCTGATTCTTTAAATGCAATGGAGATTGCTAATTTTCAGTGCAGAATCTATTTACAGGAATAGAATGTTTGAGTGCAGCCCCTGCAAAGCACCATTCTGTTTGCCAGCACATCTTAGGAGTCATTAAAAGGTAAAATCTCTGCCAACGTCAAGGAGAAGAATATAGAGCGCTAGTCCTATTTTTCCACAATATGTCTAACTCTTCTCTGGCTGAAATAATGCATTTCAGCAAAATACCATCAACATAATAATAATGTGATCCACTCTCCTTGTGCATAATGAGCAAATTCTTTATTCAAAGCAACAGATTCACTTTTAGGTTCCCATCTTCTACAGAATATAATAAACTTCTATTTACTACCCCATCGCTCTGTTAGGTCACATGGAGCAAATACAAATCCTGCTGAATTTATACTTTACACATGGCTATTGACTGCCCCATATGACCTTACTGATTGGCCTGCACTGCCATATGAAATCACATGCTCCCTCATATCCAGAAATAATACATATTTCCTGGTGCTTAATAGAGCAGCTGGGTTGTGAAGGAAAGTTATTTATTAGAAAAGAATATTGCTCAGGGGTTAGCACTCTGGCCTTTGCAGCGCTGGGTCCCAGGTTTGAATCTTCGCCAGGACCCTATTTGCATGGAGTTTGCAGATTCTCCCTATGTTTGCATGGGTTTCCTCTGGGTACTCCAGTTTCCTCCCACATTCTAAAAACATGCAATTAGGTTTGCTTCCCCCCTAAATTGATCATAGACTGTGTTAATGACAAATGAGCATGGTAGGGACATTGGATGGTAAGCCCTTTTGAGGGACAGCTAGTAACATGACTATGGACTTTGTACAGCGCGGCCTAATATGTTAGCACTATAGAAATACTGTGTAGTAATAATAATAAGAATGACTATATAGGGTCCAATAAGGCACATAATTTGGCTACCGGTCTTTAGGAAGCTGCACAGAAAGTGAGTCAAGGAAAGGACTGCAGCACTTGCTAGAGGTACAGAGAATTCAGCAAGGACAATCACATCATCCTAATACCATTTATTCACAATATATCAGTCCATTTATTACAAACAATATGTCAGTAATTAAAATATTGAACAATGACTCATACGCAGTATTCTTAGGCATTTTTGCAATCAACTGAAAATATTTTGTACTTATAATCTGTCAGTAACAATGTCAATGATTTTATTTCCAAATAGGCCTCTGAAAACATGGCGATAACAATATCTTTTACACAAGGCTTCTTTATTTTATTCTCTAGCTTGTTCATTGTAAAGGTCTATTTTCCTTAAACTTGCAACTGTGTCCACTTGAGTCATTTACTTAACAAGCAATAAAATAGCTTTAAACAAGGTCTCACTGACTTCTATAGCTGCAGGACTTGTGGGATAAATCATAATTTACCATACCATGTTATGCTGACTATACTATAGTTTTATAATTAAAAATTGCAAACAGGCAGGTGGACACATGATGTTCCTTCTGCATTAAATCATTATTACCTGCCTGTTCTCAATTCCTTTTTTTTTTTTTAGGTACACTGAGCTGTGTATGTGAGTGGGAGCTCATTCCCCTGGGGCTGCCAGGAATGAATAATTCCCATGCAAGGGAATTTCATCATTCCAGTCCAGCCAGTCAAGATGGCAAAATATCTAACTCCTGGAAGTAGACGGTGTGATGGTGCAATTGAACGAGGAGAGGTGAATGTCTTTTAAAATAATTGTGATCAGGTAGGTAAAATTACTTTCTGCAAACACAGGGACCTGCCTGATCGCAACAATTTAAAAAGGTTTATTTCTGGTTTAAAAATCTCAACAGAGACATGTTTTTTAGTCAGTTTCTATATTCTTGGAACTCCTGCTGTTTGCTAACATTATGAATTTCTCTACCTGGTGCTGCAGCTACAGAAGGCAGTACGAGCTGGTTAAATGTAGGTGCGTTAAAGTCCATATTCTGGTGCACTATTCCTCTTTCAGGTAATTTGTCTGTTTCTTACAATGGACTTCATCTATGGAAGCAGATAAAGTTTAGTGAACATTAGAAATACATTTTTTACTTCTCTCTATTCATATACATGTAATTATGCCACTATAATTATTATGTTATTTTAGAGTCTTTCATTATAGAAAAATGTATCTCTGTAGGGCACATTTTGTATGGCTGTCTGCTTTCTACTGATTTACATTTTACACGCATTCACTTACAGATATTCTCAGTATGTAAGCCGATAGCTGTTTTGTATTTTATTTTTACTTCTTATTTTTATTTATTTCCTCAGGACATTTTCTTTCCAAATCAACATTTAGATATATTAGAAATATAGTTTTTACTTAAATATTAATGTGTTTTCCACTGTAGTTGGCACATTTTAAATCCTTCGCTTATAACTCTAATTATACTAGTGTGGAAATGTTATTCCATAACCCTGCAGGCAGGTTTCTGCAATATGCTGGAGTTTCTGATGTTTTCTTTTTACCTCCACTTTCTGTCTGTACTTATTGCTATTAATTAGATATTCACCCCATCTTATCCTGTATTTTTTTCCAGATTTCAACCCTCCCCAGAAATGTATTTACCTTTTTATCATCCTCCATAATTTATTTAACATTTTACCATTATATATCACATAAGACCCAACTCACATAACTATAAAACAAGAAGCAGGATCTCATTAGACCCATCTGAAAACAGCTGCCACTTATTGAAAGTGCTCTGTTGTGGTATGTTAAGCTTACAAAACACTATACAATATGACTTTGGGACCTTTAGATCTACCACCAACTGTAATGTAATGTACATGTGATGTAAGACCTTGCATATTGAAAACACCATCTACCTACAGTTCTTTTATATTACAAATTATTTGTATTTCATCATTGAGGATTGAACATGTCAACCATTGGGTCTCAAATATTTATTATTAATTTTTAAATGATTTCTTAAACTTTAAGGTTAAGGTATAAAATTAGGCTGTGTTGTATAAGGCTTCAAGTATGTAATACAGCTTCTCTTCAGGTCTTGATTCCTGTTGCTATTTGTTAATTGAAGGCATAAATGATGTTGGCAAAAAAGAACTTCTGGGGTCCACACTTGGCACAGGAAGCCTCTACTTAATAGTCACTAAAACTACTCAGGGGACAAAGGAAAATATAAATTATAAAAGCAAGGTATGGAATTACCAACCTAGAAAAAAAATACATACTACATTTTTTTTACTTTTAAGAGTAGGATAGAAAAATAAACAGGATATCAGATTAAGATTTTAATTTTAGGTAGCTGGGGTCCCTTTTTTTTACAAACACAGGAAGTTTTAGCTTGATACAATTACCATTTTGGATTATATAATTTATTTAGTTGGTGTTTCATGATAATACCCATAACACTGCTAAACAACTTCTAAGACCTCCAGATTCAATTTTCAAAATTCTACAATTTCCATCTAATTCCTAATACACACAACTCCGATCAAATAATATGGTTGATAAATATTGTTTGAATATGCGCCAATCATGTTTTAAGAGCACTCAATCAAGACTGATTTGAAGCAGCATGGTCCTGTGGTTCCTCCTACCCCCATCAATCAAAGGACAGAGCAAGCAGTTACCAGTCAGTAAATCAGTTGGTCAAATGCAACATTAAAAAATAAATCTGTTCATGTGTGCTAGGCCTTACATTCTTACCTAACTATTTCAACTGCCCCGGAAGAAAATATTGTTTTTGTGCGTCTCTGGATTTTCTACTTACTATTTTATCCATGGTCTAAAAAACTGGCATGGGGCCCGGGTTAACTATTACTAATCTGAACCTAGAGGCTTTAGCAAGTGAAATCTAACACAATGATTTCTGCTTTGCACTCTTTCCTAATGCACACAGTTTGAAAGAATATGACTCTGCATCCAAATACAGTATCTATAATCTGTTAGCCACATGTGATAGTTAACCTGAAACAGCAATGATGTCCTTCTGGGACAAAAATCATTTTCATTTGATAGCATAGTCCAATTATTTCCTTAGTATGAGTTCTGGCTTTCCCAATCCCCTTTTAAAGATATTAGTTATCTTGCCCGTAGTGACCAACTGGATTCAGTAAGACTGGATTTATTTACATGAAACAACTATGCATATCTGTAAAGTCAGAAATCCTTATTTGCAATCTTGTTCCTTGGTTTTACGAATTACAAGATTTAATGGCTTGGTGTCTCTCTCATGAAGGGTTTTCCTTGGATCCAAAATTCTCTGAGGGTGTGAGTTACTCTCCCACATAAATAATTTTTGTAGTGACATTTTTTTTTTTTTTTTTTAAACTCACGACGACTTGAGAAGTCTTTGCCCAGTGCTACATAGAAATGTATAAATCAAGAGGAGGTGTCAAACCTACTTGTGAGCACCCTCAGGTTGGATTAGAGAAGTGACCTTGCAAATAAAAAGTGACAATGTATTTAGAAATTTGCAAAACCTTTTAAATATATATCACATTTTTTTTATCCTAATTTGGAGAAGAAACATTTGTAGAAACACATGAGAATATACAGTAAATTATATACAAAAAAATTTACAATGTACAATAACATTTATGAACTACAGACAAAAGGTTTAAAACAGGTAGTCCCCGACATCCAACATACTGATAACTCCTAGATTGTGTGCTGGACAGAGGCTTGATGGGGGGGGGGGTCAGCTTGCACACAGCTGAGCAACATCCTGTAACTCTTTAATGACCAAGACAAACTCTGCAGTGGTTTCCTTTTGCATAATAAAGCACAGCTTGCTCCAGGTAATGAATGTCTAGGCTCCATAAAGTTTTTTTTCTTGCTTTGTTGATTAACTCACAGTGAGGATTTCATACAGTAACTGAAACCATGCTACCTAATAATATGTTGAGACAAACATCTGTCCTAATTGTATTTATTTGAAATATGTACCTGTTCCGACTTATACATACAAATTCAACTTAAGAACAAACCTATAGTCCCTATCCCGTATGTAACACACAGATTTTTAACTTTGTAATTTGAACAGGCAGTTTTGTCACGAAGTAGTATACTGTTTTTCCTACCTGTGCAATATGGCAGGTGTGTGGCACACAGGCCTTTCTGCATGCATTAGAGTAACTTTTCTAATCTTTTCACAGGTCAAAATGTAAATATTTGTCTTCAGCTAATGTTCAGCCATTTTCCTAAAGATATACTTTACAACTCTGAACTGTCTTAGCTTAACTGAGTCCTTCTATCTGTACCGAAAGCTAGCTCCTCAGAATTTCGGGTCATGTCCATGTTTTCTTTCAGAATTTCTGTATATTTAGGTTGGCATTCTTTGATTGCTTTGGCCACACTATCCAGATCCCAATGTGAGCGAGTCAACGCACAGTCTAAAGTAAAAGGACCGTCCCGCGTACGACGCACCTTAGTGCAGACTGCAGTGGATTTGAGCTCCAGTCCAATCTCATGGATTAGTTTGCGGAGATACTTTTGAGTCTCATGCATACATCGGATTTCTGTAAAAAGAAAACACAAGTATTTTGTTGCATCAGCACCCATACACATAGATAACACATAACAGTTTACTTTTAAACTGTAGCTTGTAGTGACTGTTCTGAATGTAATTATGCATTAGGTAATTGGACTGACAGAATTATGTACAGAAATTATGACAAATACAAGAGTATATTTTTTAAATATGCAACACAGTTCAGCCAGTAAAACCTACCACAGAAAAACATTTTTGATTGATCACAGTCTTGCACAAATGAAAGACTTGTCCTATCAACAAAGCTCATATTTAAGATAGTTATAAGCCTAAAACAGAGATTGCTGGAATACCAATACAGTATACCAAGGGCCAAGACTGGATGGCTACTATGCTGTAATGTCTATTACTATGCCTACAGTCCTTTGCACTTGTTGGAGTTGATAATGCCAATGACCCATATAAGTGCAGTGATCTGTAAAACCTAATTAGGTAGTCAAATACTGGGTGGTTGACAAGAGGGTACTCCAAGTACATAAACAATGTAAAAAAATGACATATACACTACTAAATGTAACACATCTATGTATAGATTTGCTATTGTATTTATTTAATTTTGTATTGTAAACCATACCTAGAGTAAAGTCAGGTGGAGAAAATTCCAAACAATGGACTGCCAGTATAAGTGGAGGACTTTTCACCTTGGGACGGAGCTGGCCTTGTACTGCCAATTCATATGCTTCCTGACTTTTCAGATCCACCTGACTGTGCCTGTGAAATATTATCCATAAAAGCAAGAAGCGTTATTGGTTTTACTTGTACCAGTTAGTATTCATTTTGTATTAGTATACACTGACAAAAGTATTCAAATATACATTTATTTAGAAGCTGACATTGTTTGTTAAGTTGTCACTGGATTTCATTGCCTTTGAACTGTTATATGGTAGTGACTTTAATGTACCATATGACATTTAAATGACATGGGTGGGATAATATTTACTCAACAATTTTACAGAGCCAGTGTAAAGCACTGGGATCATAGCCACAAGGACGCCTACTACTGGCGGTGTAAAACAATAATTGCTTCTTGCATTGTAATATAGTTACAAATAGTAAATAAAATTTGTAAAATTTGAAAAGTTAGTAAATAAAAAATGATGCATATAGATAAGGGTGGTTGTAAACATTGGACATAATTGTGCTGTGTGAAACAAATCAATAAAACTACATACTATCCACCCAAAATTCCAAAGATACCTACATTATCAAAGACTTTTGATTTACTCCTTGAATCATGGCAAGCACACGTTCAAATTTGTCCCTGCTAATATGATCTGTAAAAAATAAATAAAACAGGGACACCAACATGATTACCTTTGTGTCACCATTACCAGACTTCTCATCTGTTGATCTCTTGACAAATCAAGAATGTTGTATTGCCCCTTTATCTTCTGTTTTGGTAAAAATAATCATCAGTACTAGTAAGGGGGGTGAATATCCCCAACTGGGACACATGTAACAGAACAAATGCGTGTATTCGTGTTATCACCTATGCCCTATTTTGTGTATACATGTCGTTTTCCAACCAATTATTTTTTTGCCCAAACCCAGCATAATTAGTCTGTGTTGCCGATGGGGAAGTAAGCTCAGTCCCTGCCCAATGATACCAGGACAATAAAGGAGACTGCATGTTTATACAGGACAGAAATACACAGACATGCATAAAAACTTATATTTTAACCACCCCCCACTCTTAATAAATGCCATGATGTGTGGTACATGTCAGTGACAGTCAAATGGTTAAGTAACAAAATACCTACTTCTATCTGCTTTACAGTTTTCTAAAACTCAAAACTATAAAGATTCATTGCTTGACAAACAAAAGTACAGCCCTGGGTGAACTGTTGGAAATTGTTAAGGATTTAAAATGTATTTACTCACCAAATGTTGTCTTCTCAATCACTTTTCCAGTATCTGAAAAATCGTCAGTAGCTTTGCCAAATGTACCACAAACTGTGTAATCCTTTTCAGAAGATGAAAATATGTAGAAAAAAAACATGCTATAGTGTAAGTGTCCAATGTGTATAGTTTATGTATAGAGAAAACATTTGTATTGGTTTTCTTTTGTTTAGATAGTACAGAGAAAGATTAGAACCCCTGACAAATGTTCATTGCTGTCTGTGTCCCAACTAAGTTGACTCATCATTTTTTTTTGTCCTAGTCACAAATTTTCCCGAGCACAGAAAGTCACAGAAATCCCAAAATGTTACAGTTGCCACCAGAACAATAACTTAGAGTAAAGGTGCTTTCAGACCCACAGTGTCAAAATGCTTGGTTTGGAGTCCCAGTTTGCTGCATGTGAAAAGGAGTCCCAACCTCTCCAATTCACTTGATCAGGAGAGGTTGGGACCACAGTTAAGCCTGTGGCAGAAAAATGTGTCTCACTACAAGCTTGAAATAGCCCTAAATGGTCCAATGAGACATGTTCTGGTGACAATGGCCTAGGAGGGGCAAGCTTCTACCTTTTTACAGATTAGCTCTCAGATTAGTAAATATCCATGAAAGGACAGAGATAAAATGAATAAACGGGCAGGAGTTTTAGCCTTTTCCTTCTCCCTTACCAAACCCAAAAATAAAATTGGTTATACATATAGTTTTAATATCAGCATGTTATAGACATACCCTGGTATAATGATTGCTATCCATCGCTGCGAGAAACTTGGCTCCTTTTCCAAGTCCAAACACTGCAGAGCATTAAAAAAAAAAAGTCAGTGTAGTACAAAAGATTATCATGGTGTAGCAAGTTGTTGCAGGTGAACTTAGACAAGTAACAATAGTTGGGATGAAAAAAACATCTGGAAAAATTCCATAGCAACCAATCAGCTTCCAAATATTATATTAAAGCTCATCTTCAAGCTCAAAAGGTAAGATGATAACCTTACCACTCAACATATACCAGGTGCAATATCCTGGGACACAAGGGCCGTATGAGATTTTTGGAATGTGCTTATAGACAAATAAAATGACCCTTATGTATTAAAAAAAAAACTAAACAACCCTGCACACTAAACTTTGCCTAGGCTGGAGTCATACAGTTACACTGAAGTAATGTGTGGCAATGATGAGTGCTGGTTTGCCATGGTGTAATTTATTTTAACTAGTACCCAACATCTTCTGCACTATTCTGAACTGTGCTGCTGCTTTAAAATATTGCACAGAAAAGAGATAATTAGACCCTAGAAATATTACAAAAAAAAAGCAGACAGAACAGTAACCATATAGGCGGTGTGTTTGCTTAAAATTCCACTTTAGGAATATTGCCTATATTAGACATTAATCAGTAAAATTTGTAACTTACCCATGACTCCAGATGACATCTTGTCCAGTCTGTGTCCTGCTCCAATGTTCTGGAAAGTGAAGGCTGGTCCTTTAACTGTGAAATCATCAAAATATAAGACATAGTATCTCAGAGAAAATAAGTTTTGCATGTGTGAGTGTGTGTATAAAATGGGCCTGAATTATTAAAGCCCAATAAGGCTGGAGAGGATACACTTTCATCAGTAAAGCTGAGTGATCCAGGATTGAAAACAATTGCTAATACCTAGCAAATAACTTATGAATTGATCACCCAGATTTACTAATGAAAGTGTATCCTCTTCAGCCTTGGAGAGCTTTATTATAATATTTATTTATAATTATAGCATATCAGTATTTTAGGCCTATACATCTTGCAGTGTTTAGAGGCTGCTATAGTGGTGAGGTAGCTTTAGCGTAATAGTGCCTTGGGAGTTGTCTAGTTAAATAAATGTTTATTTGTAAAACAAAATTTGTATACTTATAGTAAAAAGAAATCCTAAAAAAGAATTAGATAAACATTATCATTGCCTTATAGGAAACATTGACAAATACTAACCCAACTCGTGTTTAACCAAAGATGGGACAGATGTGACCACCTTAGTAAGTTCCAGCCTACTGCAGCCTTCACTGCTTTCTGGGAGGAAGAGTATCTTTTGCTGAGATGAATGGAGGGCATTCAATTCTGAAAAAAACAAGCAAAAGTTTATTAAACTATTATTACTAGCAAATTATGCAAAAACAGTGCTTTTATTTAAAAAAGTATGAAATAATATTTTTCAAAATAAAAAGTTTTTTTTGGAGGTGCTACCAACAAAGTATACATACCTTTTAGCAACTTCATCTCCAGTGTGTCACGCACAGTATTCCAGATTACACCGGGGGGCTTATACACACAGAAAAGCCCATGTAATGTACGAAAAACAGAGGAGGCAGAATGTGCCATGGCTGATTGTTTACATAAAATGATATTACTGAAAAGAAAAAAACAATCATTGTTTATGTCAAGAAGAAGCTAACTTTATGCATATGAGTAATACAATTCTCAAACCAGTAATGTATATAAACAGCATCTTCAATCATTTGTTTATTCAGGTCTGGTGGGGAGGAAACCCTGAGCTTTATATAAATGTATCTACAGCCAAAATCCTCTCTGATATTTGTATGGAGATGAGACAAAGGTCCTTGCCGCCTGTGTCCCAGATAGATTCACCCTCTTTAGTTGTCCCGGTGATCACTGCCACAAAACAGAAGGTGGAATTGGAAATTCAAACTTTTGGAGCCATCATCAGGACAACTCTCTATGCACGGACTACCCTTCACCTTGTAGAGAATTCCTTTCATTTCCTGTTGAGCCTCCAGGACAGGAAGTTAAGGGAAATTTCACACAAACTGAAAAGGACTTTAACCCTTTTCTTTTCCATCCGAATCAGAAAATGTTTTGCCTATACATCCACTGGTAATATGGCCTAAACATGTTCTGGTATACAAATCTAAAATATGACAGTGATTGCGATTTGACACCATTATTTGTAGATAACTAGAGAGGTTTAAGCAGCATACAGTCATTACATTGGTGTCACTGGAAGTGATCTTCCCTGGATGTTTCCAGCGATAGTAAAGCAAATGATTGCTGTACACACAGTACCACTAAGTTCTATGGAGAGGGAATAAGGGAGGATGACAGGGGGCCTCTACTGTATCCTCTGCCATTGAAAATGACAGCAGTCACCTATGTGTGGTTGGTTAGTGATCCACTGCAGCAGGCAGAATGCACATGTACCAATATGTGCATGCTAGCTTTTTACCCAAACTCAGGATGGTCCATCTCAGGAGCCAATCATGGCGTGTTTGTACATATTTTAATGTTTGATACACATGGGATCCATAGACACCCCACACACCACGTGACATCCTGTCCCCTATAGGTGCCCCGAAGGTGACCCCTTTGGCAATCTAAATTGGGGGCACTGGAATGTAATGGGATAGTAGAAGGATCTTTGTTTTCCTCATATAACATGTATATCTGATTTAATGTACAGTGCTGTGTAATATGTTGGCGCTATATAAATCCTGTTTCTTTTTAATATTTATAATAATAATATCACGTTTCTATCTCTCATTACATATACTGACCATTACATGTGGCCCTGGGGTGATGTCAGCAGCTGACCATAAGAAAGACTAACATAGAAAACTATTCATGTCACCCAGCCATACAATAAACACTTACTGCACTCCTGGATCAAATATTCCTCACCGAGCAGCCAGTTGGGTGACTTTGCTCCCTGTCTGCTTCCTCTGAGCCCACGTGCTTCCGGTTCTCTGGGAGTACAAAGATGGCGGCGGACAGACAGCGCCTCGTGTTATACTATAGATGTTCCGTGTATCGTATTACATAGGGGTAAGTACTGGGTATGACAAGCTGCCATATTGGTTGTGGAATGTGAGCTACATCTGTCATTTTACTCTCCCTCACACCACCTGACATGCTCTTCACCAATCACAGATTTTAGTAGCTACGTATCTTTAGGGGGCGTGGCTGCAGCGTAGGGCGGCCGTGGGGCGGAAGTTGGAAAGTTGTAGCAGCGCGCGGGTCACGGCGCATGTCTGTTTCTGCTACCGGTTAGCTATGGAGAGGAAAGTGCTGGCGCTCCAAGCTCGTAAGAAGCGGGTGAAGGGAAAGAAAGGCGCCAAGAAGCCAGAGCCGGCACCGCGCAGCTCTGTCCCCGAGCCACAGTCAGACGAGCCCCAGGAAGATGAGGAGGAAATGCTGGGCTCTGATGACGAGGAGCAGGAAGACCCCAATGATTACTGTAAGGGGGGATACCACCATGTGAAGATCGGGGATCTCTTCCATAACCGGTACCATGTTATCAGGAAGCTGGGCTGGGGACACTTCTCCACCGTGTGGCTGTGCTGGGACCTCCAGGCCAAACACTTTGTGGCCTTGAAAGTGGTTAAGAGTGCGGAGCATTACACGGAGACCGCCCAGGATGAGATCAAGCTGCTCCGAGCTGTCCGGGACACCGACCCCAATGACCCCGGCAACCAAAGGGTGGTCCAGCTCCTCGATGACTTCAAAATTGCCGGAGCCAATGGCACCCACATCTGCATGGTGTTCGAGGTGCTGGGCCATCACTTGCTGAAATGGATCATCAAATCCAACTACCAGGGACTGCCGCTGCCCTGTGTGAAAAGCATCATCCGACAGGTCCTCCAAGGCCTGGACTACCTGCACACCAAATGTAAGATGATCCACACCGACCTCAAGCCCGAGAATATATTGCTGTGCGTCAATGATGCCTACATACGCCGTCTGGCCTCCGACGCCACTCAGTGGCTGCGCTCAGGTGGACCTCCACCTTCTGGATCCGTGGTGAGTACAGCGCCCCAGCCCAAACCTGCCGTGAAGCTATCAAAAAATAAAAAAAAGAAACTTAAGAAGAAGCAAAAACGTCAGGCAGAACTGTTAGAGAAGCGGGTACAAGAGATTGTAGGAATGGATGTGGAAGAGGAAGAAGACGGCGGTCCGCAGCTCCAGGAGAATGAGGTGAAGTTAGAACCTTATGAAGGACCAGAAGTGACCAGTAACGGGTTACCTTATGAAACATCACCAGATGAGAGTGACTCGCAAAGTAATTCTAACACTTTGTCCTCAAGTTTAATCCTTCCCAGTGGAGATCATTCAGATTCTGCTGCTTCTTCATTAAAATGCAGCCCCGATGAAGGTCCTGAAACCATTTTAAGTGATGAGATAATAAATCAGCAATCTGAGGATCAGCCGCTCGATCAAAGTGATGCGGAGGAGCCAGCCCTACAGCAAAGTAGTGAGGTGACCCAAGAAGAGCGAGCATCTACCAAAACGGAAGACATGGACGAGAAAATGACCGCATCAGACTTTCTCGTAAATCCTCTTGATCCTCAGAATGCGGATAAAATAAAAGTTAAAGTTGCAGACCTGGGAAATGCTTGCTGGGTGCAAAAGCATTTTACAGAGGACATTCAGACAAGACAATATCGATCACTCGAAGTTCTTATCGGTTATGGATACAGTACACCGGCAGATATCTGGAGCACAGCATGCATGGCTTTCGAGTTGGCAACAGGAGATTATCTGTTTGAACCTCAGTCTGGTGAGGATTATTCTCGCGATGAAGATCACATCGCTCTGATCATTGAACTGTTGGGTCAGGTCCCACGCAAGCTTATTGCAGCTGGAAAATATTCTAAGGATTTCTTTACAAAGAAAGGAGACCTCAAGCATATTTCAAAGCTAAAGCCTTGGGGTCTTGCTGATGTACTCAGAGAAAAATATGAGTGGTCTGAAGAAGATGCCACTTCATTTACAGACTTCTTGATTCCCATGTTAGAACTTGTTCCTGAGAAACGGGCTACAGCTGCCCAGTGCCTCCGTCACCCATGGCTTCAGTCCTAAGGGAAGATGTGACCACATGTCAAAGCCATTCTGTATGTTTCATGTTTAGTTAAGACAAGGGCTACTCTTCAAACAATAGCCAGAATGGCTCATTAAAGTTATGGGCAGAAGTAAAGCTATTTTCCTGGGATCTTTGTTGGTCTGTTATAAATATTACCATGGTAAAGGGGACAGTAAAATGTAGGGTTTGATTTTTCCTTATTAGCTGAAAATTGATTACTTTCTCCTATGTATAATACAGATCCTGGGTTTAATTTATCAAAATGACTGAAGGATATGTTAAAACAATAGATTTCTTTCTTGTCCCAGAGATGTATTATTTAAGATTTGCTATTAATAACACTCCTCAGCATTTTGGTAGTTAATTCCAGTTATTAGAGCACCACAGACTTGGCTTTTAAGAGTTCTTCCCATTTTTATAACATGTTTTTCATATATTATTATATCCAGATATACATATTTCCAACAGAAGAAAATGTAAATATGTACCATGTGATCCTATTCCCAATAGAAGTGAATGTTTTAGAACAATATCTGTAGTATGTATGATGATACCACAGGGATTAAAATCAGCAGATGACAATATAATTCAGTTAATGTTTTCAGCTTTCTATGTCTTTTGTTTGGAGGTTTGTTTGTTTTGTTATTTCTATTCCATAACTGTGATTGGATTTCTAAAGCAAATATTTTTGTTCATCTAGGGATTTAGTGTAGCATCATTGTTACTTTTTTATTGTGCCCATCACACAGTATTTTTACTAATTTATGACTGTGGTAAAAATGTAAATGATTGGTAGAGAAGCAAAAGTACTATATATGCCATCACCATAGTGTACATTTATCATTAAAGGACTTTTATAAATTAGATCTAAAAAGAAATACATTTCCCTATGATGACTGTCTTGGAGAACCTGTGGGATGCTGCGGTGACTGGTTTTGTGATTCAGCCTTTAATTATACCTTCGTGCTGAAAGGGAGGATTCAAGTTTAGCTTTTTATATGAAAAGCCATAATTGAATCATGCAACAGTAGTTACTCCAAGGCAAGTATTTCTGTGACAGTAGGCACCAAGAATAAAGGTAAATTTCCCCAGCAGGGACTGCAAAAAAGCTTCAGGTTTTATTTCCCCATCACTCTCTCTGAAACTACAAAAATACAGTTTGGCTTTACTTTTTCTGGCTCGGTGCCTCTAGGTACTATACTCCGAGAGCCAGGAAATTAGAATTTTTAGAAAGTTGGCAATGGTTGCTTCCATTTTCCTTATAGCACTGCTTTCTTTATTTCAGTGGCCATAAAACATTCTTGGTTCATTATTTTATATATAATAATTTTGGAAGTTTAGATTGTCAGATATATCATAATATTTTTTAAGCATTGGTTAACATGATGTATTTCTGCATCATTTAATAATTTTTTGTTTTTCCTAGAATAAAAAGAATTGTAGTTTAAGGTTGCACATAAGGATGACTTGTATATTTTCATTTAAAATTACGATTGTAATCCCCAGTGAGTTATGCATTCCGTGCACTTGTCAAGTGTTGCCATCAGACAAGTGTTGCGTATGTACACCTTCTAATACATGTTTAACATTTTGACAGATGGTGAAGGACAAAATAAAAATCCACAGCATGTGACATCAGGCATAGGATCTATTATGTAAAGGGGGTTGTGCTCCCCACTCAACTCAGTTTAACTGTAACATTATCCGGCACTTGTCCTCAGCACAACATCAACCCTTTAAAAACCCTGGAGAGTTCCAGGTGCTTCTGTGGAGCTCTGTTTTGCTGGGTGAGACACTTCAGGTTGCAAGTATTGCTGACAGTTAAATATGATGAACCTGTCCAGGGTTTTTGTTTAGGGATCTCTAAGCCTAAACATACCGGAAGGGGCTCTCATTGCTCCATCTACACCTGAATGCCAGGGCGTTGTGAATAGGTAAAATGTATTATTGTTGTTGCAGTGAGTTGGGTACCTGTACCCTTGTACACTTTCCTATTGGTTCCTTTATGATGATAGACTGCCTTAGTGGCAAACAGGAATGTGTGAGGGTGCAGGCAAACTTTCAGTATCAGGAAGTGCCAGAGCTTTGCCCAAACTTGAATAGTCTGATATTTGGTGGGGGTTAATGCTGCTGCTGCCATGTTGGGCTATGTTTGCTTGTCCCCTATAACCTGCTTACTATGAAGGAGTAAGGTGCACAACACAGAATCTGAGGCTTTACACCCAGCAGAAGTCAAAGGTTGCAAATTATTTAGAATGTATCCGCCACGGATTATGTAAAACTTTTACCAGTCAATTGCAAAAATCTGAATGTTCATTTTAATGCTGTTAATGTATGGTTGCTTCAATATTGTGATCAAATCAATATCGATCCTTTTTTTCCCATTTTGCATCTTTGAAAATGACAGAAATTGTAAAGGTTACACAACTCCTATTGTATTTAGGAAAGCGATATATGGTGCAATTCTGAAAATTATGTTTACTTACTTTTCAATAAAGGTTTGACATCAGAATTTTGATTAATACAGGTGAATTTATTCTTTATGATGCACTGAAGAAAACTTTAAAGTCTATAAAAACACTAAGTGATTTTATCATCTTTGCTGGGCAGTTTACTTTTTATAGGTCTATATGTTCTGATGCTTATTGTCACAGTGCTGAAAAAATCCCCCCAACAGCCAACAAAAAATCCAAGTCAGTCAAAAAATACCTTATTAAAACTTTAGGGATTTAAAATGAGGAAAAATTAACCCAGAGCGACAACTTGGTGACAAATATTGCATTCCTATGAAAAATTAGTGAATAAAGGAAAACCATAAATATACTTGTGTACTACTAAAATTAATCTACAGTATTACTGCATTTGTTGTATATGTGTTCCCTAAAGTGTTTAGTGATACTGTTCTAATATTATTAATAATAAACAGGATTTATATAGCACCAATATATTACATAGTGCTGTACAATCAATATGGGTTTTAAATGACAGTGATACAATTTACAATCTACAGGCTTCTATATCCTATTCCTCAAGTGATTTGAAAAAAAATATACTACACCATAAACCTTACAACAGCGTGCAAAGAAAAATAATTACCGTATTTTTTGGACCATAAGACGCACTTTTTTTCCCCCTAAAGTGGGGGGAAAATAGTCCGGAGCGTCTAATGGTCCGAAAAATACGGTACTTCATCAAATCAACATGTAATAATGATTAACCAGTGTTGAACCCAGAAATTTTTTTAAGCTGGGTGGGCAGAAATAGTAGGCGGGTGGCAGTCCTTGTATTGTGTTTCAGCTATTCAGTAACCACCCAAAAACAGCCGGCTGGTTATTGAAATGTGCTGGGTGGTCCGCCCAGCTAAAAGGGGATGGGGAGAACACTGATTAACCATCAACTCCATCCTTTATAAATGAACTTGAAGGAGTTTTGGAGTTCAGACATTAGAGGATTGCTGCTGGAAACAATCTTGATGATTTCCAGGGACATAAAATGAATGAGTGCTGTACACATAGGGCTGTTCTGTTCTATGAAAAGGGGAGAGGAGATAACAGAGTGGCATCCACTGTGTTCTGTTTCCTAGAAATGAAGAGTGGTCGTTCTTCAGTCATTTTACTACTTCATCAGTCTACCTTGTGGAATGCTGTACACATTCGTTTTTCGCCCAAGGCAAGCACAACCATTTGTCTTCAGCATCTAATATCCCACGTGTGTTTTTTTTTTTTTTTTTTTTAAGTATACAGTGAGGTGAAGTATCTTGAGAAGCTCCAGGCTTCCCACTGTAGGCTCAAACACCTTCAAAGGTGCGATTTTTGAAACCTTTAAAATGCGCTCCTAAAGCTATCTATTCCAAACAACTGCTAAATCTTGATGGCAGTCTACAGAGAGGTGGGAAAAGCTAAGGCTGGGTACACGTGCAATATATGTTGTTGGAAAGGATCTTTCACAATCCTTTTCAACGACAAAAGACTGCACAATGAATAAACGAGTGCTGTACCATTCTGCTCTATGGAGAAGGGAGAACGATGGAGCTGCATCCCACTGCGCTCTCTCCTCTTCACTTTCATTACGATCATTCCTTGTCCGTGGATCTGCCAGGATGGTGATCGGAACAATGGGCGATGAAAGCTGTACAGACGTCAGATTCTCGTCTGATATCAGCCCAGAGCCGTTTAGAGGACGAGAATCATCTGACATGTGAACGTAGCCTAAGGAGTGGGTCTTTGCAAAGATAAAGTAAAAGTAATTTATGATGTATGATCTTATGTCAAACATGACTAGCTACAGGCCTTTACTTTGTCTCTGTGAAATCTTTTTCCGTAGATATTGCTACTCCTTCCAATAGAATGGCCTGAAGTCCACAAGCAGAAAGTGGCAATATGTCAGGAAAGGTATGTGGTCTTATCATGCTTCAGAGGAGAACAAGCATGGGTGTGGGTGTATTAATCAAAATTTGTAGGAGCAAGTCTCAAAATATATATTACTTTAAATTTTTTTAATTTTAATATTCCATTAAAATGTTAATATTTCAATATTGGCTCAAAATGTGTAAAACTGTGTGAAAACACTAGTTTTCTTAAGTAATGATCATATGTCTGAATAAAAATAGGTAGGGTGTGATTTTGTTTCTTAGGTGGGATTTCGCTAGCTGATCATTTGTTTTCTCTTAGGATAAGGTGGGTATCGGAAAGGGGGGGTGTATGCTTAGTACATACATATGTTCTTGGCTTTCATTTTTACATTCATGCCACGGCGATTTAGAATTGGAAATGACCTTGGTTTAGTCTCCATTTGTTTAATGTGTTTAATTAAATAGTTCCAATTAGTCTTGACTGGAAAGATTATTGAATTAGCCCAAGGGCTTTACATTAGTTAAACCCAGACTATGAGCTCTTTTAATTCACTGAATGGGCGATATACATGCTTATATCAATGATTACACCAGTTCCCATTTCCTAGCTGCATTAAGTGTTTGATGGCATACATTTAAATAGATGTGTGAGCAGCATATTAGTCCAGGACGATATAGTGTGCTATATTAAAAATACTGAACACGACTGCCTAGCATAGACCTATAGCAGTATAGGTATGGAAAAATAATGTTTGTTGCTTTATATGCATTTGGTCTCCATGTGCTCTGTGTATATGCTGTACATATTCTGCCTATTAACTCTGTGCATGGGCAGCCGATTTTAAAGCAAAAGGGGAAAAAAGGCTGCACAAGTGGAGGATATAGCATTTGAAAAGTGAGATAATGTGACCAATATAGAGGTGGTTCATCTTTTCTACAAATAAAGTAAAGCTTATTGTGTGCATGAACTCTAGAGGGCTGCTGAGAGTAAACAGAAAATACTCCTTATACTATACAAGATATCTGTTCCTTCAACAGCCATGTAATGCTTTT
Source organism: Pyxicephalus adspersus (assembly GCF_032062135.1). Classification (NCBI taxonomy): domain Eukaryota; kingdom Metazoa; phylum Chordata; class Amphibia; order Anura; family Pyxicephalidae; genus Pyxicephalus; species Pyxicephalus adspersus. The sequence continues at coordinate 53,915,455 of NC_092864.1, read as the reverse complement.
TATTTAATAAAAAAAAAAAAAAAATATGCTGAGAAAACACATGTATATGTGTGGAGGAGGTATATTATCATTTTCCATCCAGTGGCTGAAGAGGATCACTGGGAAGATAGACATGCGGAGGACCTCTTAGTGCAGGATGCATACACACAGGTAAATCTGTGTCATAATCTGCAGGTCTGCAAAAATTCTGATTGTGGAGTTTGCAACCCAGCAGTGTGTACAGTTCAGCTTTAAATTATATTGTTATGTGTAGGGAAATATCTGCAGCTCTTAGTATGAACAATCTGAATAATCAGATCATAAAGGTGTCTTTTACAAATGAGCACAAAACAAAAATGGTCTATATAGCCTCACAGGATGTGGTGGGGAGAAAAAGACTTTTTAAGAAACACATTTTATAAGAAATATGTAGGCTGCCACTGTTGACATTGGCAAACTGCTTCCTACTTAGCTCATGGTTTTAGTATTTTAAGCTATTGAAGAAACATGCAAAAAATAGATGACAACAATCTCAATTTGCATTTTGGTAAGTGATGCAAATTGTTGCATGGCTGTTAAAAGCACAAATATCCTGTATAGTATAAAGAGAAAAAAACACTTTGTGTTTACTCTGATAAGTACTGCAGGGTTCTTGCACACAATACAGTTTTAGGTAAGGTAAACCACCTGAGTGTTGCTCACATTCTCCCCTCTACCTACTGGCCTTTGCAATGATAGACGTGGTTCATATTCTCTATATTACACTAGAAACCATTTTTGTTCAGTCTTTCTAATTGATGACCACATGACAATACAGTTATTACAACATACACTTTTATACATAAGGCCTTTGTTTTCTGTGCTTTTAGCAATTTACAGGAAAAGACAACAGATAGGTGCAAGGGGGTGCATGCTCTTTATTTGTGGTCCTCCTGTGCAATGTTTCTGGCAGAAGTTAGGATTAAAGTAATAGGATTCTCTATAGCAGGGGTGCCCACACTTTTTTTGCTCGCGAGCTACTTTTAAAATGACAAAGTCAAAATGATGTACCAACAATAGGAATGCTAAACATATATTTATTTATATATATATACCGAGTACTACACAGAAGTGACTGGTGGTAATGAGACATTGAATGGCAGAACATTGCACTTCAAGACTATAGTGTCAGGAAAGCTACAGTTCCCCTGTCATAGGAGAATGACGTGCTGCACAAGAAAAAGAAGTCCTAATCTGTACAAAGGTATCTTGGTAATTGAACCCTAACTCTGAGCCTTAACTGACTTGGCTGCCCAGCACTGCTTACCCCAGACTGCCCCCTCTGCCTCCCTCCCTACTGTTACATGAGCCTTCTCATTCACTAAAAGACATCCCCAGCATCCCTATAGACACACAGCAAGGAGGGGTAAGGAAGGGCTCCGTGATCGACTAGCCTTTTGGGCACCTCTGCTCTAAAGGTACCCTAAAATTGCATAGTATTTTTTTTTCATTCTCCAAAGTCCCATTAAAGTATTTAGTTTCTCCTGTGGGTACTACTACTCAATGAGCAAGACCTATGGATGGAAGAGAGGAGAGTGCTAGTCCTTTCAGCAGTGGATGAGAGCAAGGTGGTTATCATTGGAAATAAATGACCTTTGATCTATCTCTTACCTTCCTTCTCCCTTCCCTACCAATAAAGGAAATGACAGAGCAATAATGTTTAACCTTTTAAATGATATCTTTCAACTCTCTAACAATATATAAATGGACGTTTGATTCTATTTACTCTGTATATATATACTCTGTATTTATGGTTCTCCATATTAAAGGCCTACCATGTATTTCCCCTTTACCATACTCGAGCCATCCTGTATCTCATATCATAGCTGCTGGTGATGTAATGACACTTATCCTCTGGGGTTTTCATATAAAGCTACCTGGGGTCCCTGAACACATTGTTTTAACAGTCATGTATGTAAGAATCTGTATGCCGTATGTAAGTTAGCCACAAGCAAAGCAGGGAGAATCCAAGGATTGCTGAAGTCCCAATAAACTTTCAAAAGTTCTCAAAATACATTCTAGTTGCTTTAAAACAAAAGGGGTGCTATGTTTTGCAGTAAGTTTTCTTTTTATGGTTTAAAATGTATTTATTTGTTTTAATCTAAAAAAACAGAATGTACAACGTAGTAACAGATATGACCTTTGCATATTTAGTGATGAATAGAAAAACAATGAGAGACAGAAAAGCACATTGCTGCTACCAGGGATTCCTGAATATAAATAAACATGATCTAAAGTAGTAGTCAGTACTGAAGTAGGTGGTAGATTTGAGATTAATACCACACCAGTACAGGGGGCACTGGTAAGCAAAGCAGGTAAATCAGTCTATAGAAAGGAGAAACTAGAAATAGAGCAGTAAACATAAAAAAAAGAGAAGGGGAAAGGGGGAATAGGAGCAGTTACCTATATTTACTTTAGAAAGAGTAGAAAAGCCTTTCCCCAGTATGCTGCAAGGATTCTTTACAAAATAACTGAAGCGCCAACCCTCAACCTACATCAACAGCAGACCCAGTTAGAAATAGAAATACATTTCCAATATAGTCAAAATCACACAGCTAGAGCTCTCAAATCAGGAGACAGGAAGCATGAGAAGAAAAGATTTTGGTAGAGGGGTTACTATAGAGCCATGGCAGAACAGCCATATTCCAATTAAAAAAGGGTATTGATGAAATGAATCATAAAAGATGCTCTGTGTTGGACTGTATTTATGTATTTCCAGTCAAACATTTGCAAAGTATATCACTTTTTGTGAAACCTACCCAGAATCCAAAAAGTGATCCTCCCAAATGCTTATGAAGCTTAGTTTCACCAAGTAGCTAGTTTTTTAAAAATGTGTTTGTTTTCCTAACGAAAAATACAGATATGCATTATTTGTAAAGTCTTTTTTTTTACTATACGAAAATGAAGATCTGAGCAATAATCCATATTTTATTTTTTTTAAATAATAATTTAAAGTGTATAGTGAGCTTTTCTCAATAGGAAAACATTAAAATAGTTATCCTGCTGCTGTAGAATTGGGTGCCCTCTGCTGGTTAATCTGTAAACAGCTGCAGATTCATGTTGACCAGGGGTGTCCAAACTTTTTGCAAAGAGGGCCAGATTTGGTTAGGTGAAAATGTGTAGGGGCCGACTGTTCAGCACCTACCCAGGGTTAGTGTGGGCCTGGTCTGAGCGGGTTCGGCACAGCACATGCCCACCAGAGGGATGTTAGGGATTCCCTGTGCACAGTGCAGAGTGGGCGTGGTCCGTGCAGGTCCCACTATAATGACGTAGGGGATTCCCTGTGCACACATGGGGACTCCTGTCCTGCCGATTATGCCCGCCAAGTTGCAGGCCGATAATTGCAAGGCGGTTGATCAACTCTAATGACAAATAAAATAGTTTTTTTGTACACATGTATTTTACACTGTTTTTTACACTGGCATTCTCGCTCATCCCTAGTCACTAGCTGTCCCTCACGGGGGCTCACAATCTAATGTCCCTACCATAGTCATATATCTTTAATACAGTCCTTTTGGGAGCAAGATAATTAATCTAACTGCATGTTTTTGGAAGGTGGAAGGAAACCCACGCAAACACAGGGAGAACCTGCAAACTCCATGCAGATAACGTCTGCCGAGATTTGAACCTGAAACCTAGCGCTGCAAAGGCCAGAGTGCTAACCACTGAGCAACCATGCTCATCACGGCAAAAATGTGTTTTCTCATTTTGAAATTTGTGTTAAGGGTTTGTTGAGTAGAGTTGTAAAACTGCATGTTTATCTTCTTCCTAGTGCCTATGATGTCAATGGAGGGGTCTTAAGCATTTTGTTTTTGCAGGCATTCAGGTGCAGTTGTGGAGCAGTTTTCTAGCATATCCTATGGTTTGTAGAAGGAATCAGCTGAAGCAGTAGAACGTCCTGTGATTGTGCATGTAACACCTCAAAAAATGGTCCACAACCACATTGCTGACAAACACCTGCAAAAACCGATTTCATCCACTCCCATTCGTTTTAATGACAAAAAGGGCTAAACCGTAGTATTACCATGCAAGTAATATACAAGATAGAAAATATACCTAAAGTATATTGTTTATTCGGACAGATATTTTCAGATGTTGTTCTGATAGGAGAATGTATATATAGAAAATACTTTTTATAGCTTTATATGTTTGTGTCCTTGTTTAGCTTACCAAACACCAGTCTGTCTGTACAATCTTCTTGTAGTTCTGCCAACAACTATGTGGTCTATCATATTGCCTGATGGGATACATATTGATTAGATAGATTGGTTAGGTCCTCTTTGGCTGGCTGGCTGCAGACACCCCGTCCTTACCACTTTGCACCAACGTCCCAAAAAAATTATAATAAATATTGGGAATTCCAGGGATATCTTTCTCTGGCTCCCGCTTCTCTTTAAAGGCTATTCTCTGATTAGGCATTTACTTTAAAATGTAACAATAAGAACTTTGGAACCGAAAAGCCTCACTATACCTCATAATATTCAGAAAGTATTAATTTTTTGCCTAAGTTATCCTTTCAGTGCAACTCCAATCATCTCAAACTTCACCAATGGAACATTAAATCACATATTTAGTTAAATAGGACCTACAATCACTCTAAAGAAACAAGGACGAAATCTAATCAGCTTTGAAAATTTTAAAAGATACCAAGACCAGAATTAAGCAATGTAAGTTTCAATTTCCCCCGAGGAAGCAAATTTGCGAAACACATCGGGTTTGAGACTCAGACTTACTATAACCTAACCAAGATAGAATGGTCTTACTTTATGATTTTATTTAGACATCAGCCTACCACCCTTCATGGACTTCCTACATGAGGCAATCAGAATCTTCTCTGTACTACATAGGGACCCGCTACCACATCTAATGGGTCTCCCAATTAAAGGGCTTACCTAAATTCAAACTAAAATGATAGCTCATTTACTAACCGTGGCTAGCTGCCTCATAACATTGCATTGGAAAACAACGTCCCCTCCTATGGGACTAGATTTATATAAGCACATGGAAGACATTAGGCTTATTGAAATACTGACGGCCAGGATAAAGGACCGCCTGGATAAGCACCAAGTGATTTGGTCCGAATAGAACCAGTATTGTTCTGCAAATACCTAATTGGAAATGTGATTAAAGTGATGCTCTGAAAATGTCAGGCAAGTGAAGAAATCAACCCTACCGTCTATTTGTTGTTGAATCTCTTTTCCCCCTATATATTTATTTTATGTTTTGTCCCCCCTTTCCTTTTTTTACCTTTTTTTCTCACTTTTTTTACTCTTCTGATTCTTACCAGAAATGTTCTCAGACTAGATAGGAAAGTTTCAGCTTGTTACCTAAGAATGTATAAATAGGAGTATGGTGTAACTGAACAAAAACCTACAAAAGCAGCTTTAGAAATGCTGTTACCTCTCCCAAGTAAAAGCCTTTGTACTGTTGTTATGTCTGTTATATAGAATGTTTTTATGCAAACATGTTATCATGTTGGTAATCTTGTACAGAATTGACCTCTGGATCCTTGGCTTTGTTTGTGCAAGTGTTTTCATTCCTTTTCATTATTTTTTTGTCTGTTTCTGTTTTTTGTACTTATGATAAAACCTTTCTATAAAGATGGCACCTAAAAATCATAAATATAGAAACATAACATAGACATAAAATATAAACACTGTGGTCTAAGGTAACATAACAACAGGTTTTAGTACAGACAGGTAAACTAGGCCTCTAGTAATACAGCATAATGGATATCAATATAATAAATTTTCACTTTCAGGACTTTCAGGACTTCTATGTAAAGATGTGCTGTGATCAGTTTTATTGACTTGCAATATCATAAATCACCATGTGGTGGCAGTGTTATCAGCAGATGTAATAGCTGAAAAGAGACTAGTGCTTTCTATACTCAGCACTAACACATTCTATAAGCCTCCCTGAATATATGACAACCTGCACACTTATTTATATACCATCAAAAACAGAAATCAATCGACTGACAGCAAATGTGTGTATTTGCAAGTCAAGAAGAATAATTATGATTATTCAGATTCATTGTGGTGCATGGAAAATTAACCCTGCAATCTTTTCCACTTATGTGGCATATCACAAGGCATCCACAAAGCATGTGTATTCTGGTGCTGATGCATTGCTGCCTAGTGCTGTCTTTAATGCCACCATATTTCACAAACAAAGCGCCATGCATTGCCACTAGCAAATAGTGTGTGAAGACAGGGTAAAATCAGAGACGTTACATTAATTTTATGTATATTCTTTCTATTACAGTGCTCTCTAATACTGTCCTCTGCTACCTATGGAGTGCATTATGGTGCTTGGCTCTATGGCCCCAAGTTACTACTGAAATATAAAAGGTTCAAATGTGCAATGTCATAATGACTGTTATTTCCAGTCCTTAAGCAACGTAGATGATTGTGGCCCAGTACAGAATCATCTTGGGGAAAAATTTTACATGTGTACAGCATTCCCCCGATGTCGTTAATCAATCCGCTGCAATGGCTGTGCATGTATAATATTGTAGATAAAATAAGGCTGATCTGATCTAGAACTAAAAAATAGTGAAGCAGCCTATTTAGCTGCCCCATGCCACTTCATCAAACTTCTGTAATAACATTGTGATTTCTGTTAAATATTATAAGTATTATAATTATAATTTAATACTAGGCCACACATATATAAGTGGCTGAAGTACTCATACACATCCACTTTATGCAAACTCTAAAATTTTGTAACTTTTTATGAGAATTTATTAAATAAATACAGCATTATGTAAGTTACAAGAAGTGATCTCTGTTCTTAAAGTAGGGATAGACAAGTGAGGGGTTTTTGTTAGTGTAAATACTTGGAAGTTGCCACTGAAACAGGAATAGAGGGATGTTTGCCTTTCCACGCTTGCTAGCCTTTCTATATCATTTGTAACCTCCTCCATGGTTGACATTTACGGCCATGTTATGGTCCTAAAGTTTGTTAAAATAACAACAATGGTGGATAATATTTAGAGAAGCAATGAGAATGAAACTTGTCAGTGCTGTCCATAGTAGTAACCTATACCTGTATTCATTTTTTGTGCCTTAGCATTAGTGTGATACCCATTTTTTAGATTGTAAGCTCTTTAGGGCAGGGTCCTCTGGGTCTGTATCTGTCATTTGCAACCCCTATTTAATGTACAGTGCTGCGTAATATGTTGGTGCTTTAAAAAATGGTTTATTAATAATATTAATATTCACTCTACAATATATATAACAGACATCCATAGTTTTACAGAGTTCTTGTTTGCATATTTAGCATCTACATTTTGTCAGATAATAAACCTGTTTATAGCTCATGTGTCTAAAACAGTGATGGAAACCTTGGTAAATACAGGGGGACTTAAGTGTGGCCCTGATATATTCAGAGGGCAGTATAAAAGCAACATATGTACTGAGGCACTATTACTTATAAAACAGCGAATCTGACATTACCTCAAACATTCCCTGGTGGTGATGAATTACTGCCATTGAAACACATGGACCTGGAAGATTAAGGGAATATCAGATTCCCTGTTTTATAAATAGAGTCACTTTCTGCAAATTCTTTGCATGGTTAAGTATTCATTTTCTGTTTTTAAAGATTATTTTTTTTTTACTAACAGTAGGTAAAGGTGGATCAGGTAAAACATATCCTTTTATCTCTTGATATGGTATCACAGGGACAAGAATGAAAGTCTCAACTTGCATAAATCCTCTGTCAAAAAATGTTTTTTTTTTTTTAAAAAAAGAAGATTCAGGAAACGTTATGTTTTACTCTTTTTGTGACACATTATCTCACTTTAGTCCTAGTGCTACACAATGAAAATGCTCTGACCCACAAAGTCCTAAACTAATAAAACAGTTTAGAGTACTGCTAATTTCCAATGAGTCCTGGCTAACTTTCCCTGCCAAAATCTCACTAGTAGCGATTCTTTATTCTATCCACATTGATTTTTTGAGTGGTGACATGCATGTAGTGTCCCCAAGAGGAGCCAGTCTGCATGATTTGTGCCACATGTCCCTTGCCACCCATAGCATGAGACTGCATCTGCATTACTATTGTCGATAATGCATTAGGTTATTAGAGAGATGGCTCTGTTCTCTGGCTTGTGTTCTCCTTGGCTTTTATCTGTACCCAGCGGAAAGCTTTGTGAGGTCTATTCCCCTGGTAGATCTGCCTGGTCTAAGCTCAAACCATGGAGATTCCTGTTTCCTGTGTCTGACTCAGTATTGTTTTATGTCTAGAACAGAAGACACAATGTACCTGCCAATCATACCAGCAAGAATACAAATACAAGGTCATGTAAAAATAGTTTAGTCATTAAACGTCTATCTTGTTCTGAATTATCAGCATGCTAGCTGCAGATTTCTATAGAGAGGATCTCCCACATCTCTTGTATGGTAGTTTATTCTTGTAGTTAATGTTTATATTTTACATCTTCTAAATTCCTAAAATGCAGAATCTTTCTGCTGGGTACAGACGTGTTTTGTTGTCATCCATGTAACCTATTCAGATTTTTTTTTTAAATAGCAGAATAAATAATTCATAGGATTATATAAAATGATAACATTACAGTTTAGCAGTAATTCACACTCCACAAAGTTGTAGGGATAACTTTGGGCCCTTACCTTTCTGGTTGTAGGTGATAAATATGAAATGCTCTTCTGCAATATTTCAAGTATTAAATATAACAAAGAATTTTCAAGATGTGTATCTTTTGGTCTTAAACATAATAAAATAATCAAAATGTCACACCTAACTAATTTTGCACTGTCTATCATTGCAGCCTTTTTTATAAATGATTTCACTGGCTAAATACAACCTAGAGGACAACTTTTAAACTTGTACAGAATGATATAATGCATTGTCACACATTAAATAGCAACACAGTAAAGCAATACTGTGCAATGCAATGCGCTGCCACACAGATGCACTCGATTGCATTGAGATGCTATTTAAAACAAATGGCACCACAACACAACAAACATTTTATGGTTTGGTATGCTTTCCCATATGACATAAGTCTGAATAGGTTCTAAAAAATGGATTTTAGAACTAGGCACCAAACTGTTTTGCTATGCACTCACATGGCAAGTTACTATTCAATCAATGGGACTTTGTTGTTCATTTAAACTTTTAAAAGTCCTAAAACCAGACTTTTGCTGTAAGTGTAACAGAGTGTCAAGGTACAGGTACAAGCAGTTCTAATCCAGTCTCCCACAATTTAGCACAAATGGGCTCCTGTCCTTAAGTACCTCTCTCATCGGTCCCTTCTCCTTGGACTTCTCCCAAGATTCTCAGTCTTACTGGGGATCAGATTCATCCCCCCACAGATCCATTATCCTAGCCGGGCCCCAGGGCTTCAATGCTCATACCTGTTTCCCCTTACTTTTTCCACACATAAATTGTGAGAGTTATCCCTGTAAGTTCCACATTCGTTTATACTGTTTCAGGTGCCCACATTATTATTAAGGGCACCAATTATCACTATGGATCCAACAGCTTATGACACCAATGTAATGATTGGTTCCTACCTTGATAAAGCTTCATTCCCTGCGACAGAAAGTAAACAACCATTGCTCTCCAGAGAAAACATAATCTAGAACAATCTAGCAAATTTAAAATGAACCAAATAAACCCTAAAAGGGACCTTTTGTAGTCCCTTTAGGGTGTATTGGGAGTGTAGAATTAAACCTGAGGTTGTGGATCCAGTGGCCCTGCAACTTTCTGAACTGTACAGATGAGTAATTTTCTTGTGGTACTAATGTTAGGATTACTGCAGACAGACAAAATGGGGCCAATTTATTAAGCTTATGGTGTGAAATAAGTCATAAGCTTTTATTCATGAAGCTAGCATGTGAATCCTAACACAGAATCCAAAAAGAGTGGGGTCTATTTAAAACCCAGGAGAAAGAAATGCCAATTTCAGCTCTGTTCATGAAAATGCACGCTGGCAGCAATAAAGAACATGGCTATGTGTTGCTGTCATAGTGCCAACCCTGGCTGCTGGTGTGTCACATTTGTGTCTTTTGAACAAGGGACATGTATTCTCTCTCTCACACTAATAGCAGCTGGAAATCAGATATTTGTACATCCCAGGACAATGAAAAAATGGACAAGGCAGAAAACAGTGAGAGCATCCATTAATAATGTATCCAAATTAATGAGCAATAAACGAGACATCTCCTCAGCTAGGAGTATTTACGGGAAGTATCATCAATATTTCATGTGCTGCCTTTCTCCGCCCACTATGCCGTTTTTATAGCTTAAATATTGCCAGCAGTTATAGGAACACCGCCAACCTGAATGCAGGCGGGCTCTGGTTGTACTGTCCGTTACTGAATAATCCATTCTTTTCTAAAGTATTCATTTAATTTCAATCATTCATTGCTGATGATAATGATAAGGTATTGTGTTTAGAAGACAAGTATTTGTATTAAACATTGTTGTATCATACTTTTATACAGAAAATATCTTGTCTATGTCTAAGAACAGGGGAGGCAATATTTTTTTTTCAGTGGCACCAAGCAGATGGTCATGTAATGTCCTCACATCTGGATTGACCCACCAATGAATCCTCTAGTGGGCCACCGATTCCAACAAGTACAGCAGCAATGCCTTAGGCTATAATTACAAGGTCACTAGGCTGTCAGTTACAAAGGATAGCCTGCCTTGTATGATCTTAGTCCACATTGATTATCAACTTGCATTTATATAAAACCAAACGATATGTAGCACTGCACATAGTCATGTCACTAACTGTCCCTTCTCACAATCCAAGTTCCTTAACTTAGTCCAAAGCCAATTTTTTCTTTGACAGGTTGGGGCACAAATTACTGTAGCATTCTGAGGAAACCCATGCAATCACAGGGTGAACATACAAACACCAATGTCTGGCCAATGTTCAAACCTGGGACCCTGGTGCTGCAAATTCAGAGTGCTGGCTTTTAAACTAATTGACAATCTGGTACTGGCCCTCCTTCCACTACCAGAGGAGAGCTGCCCTGCAAACATTGTTATGTACAGATGTCTGTCTACCTACCCTCTTTCTGCTTCTAGTACAAACATCAGGTATAAATATAAAATCCATTTGTTTCAGTTGGCGGTGCCATGAGGAGGAGGTGCAGGAATAAGGGCCGATCCAGGGTCCAGTGGTGACAGAATTGGGACTGTGACTAAGGTCTTGAGGTGCAGGAAATGGCACAAAGTATTGCATATCTGTATTCAACAACACAATTTGAAATGTATTTATTTGGTGCTTTCATTTAAACTGGTATCTGTCTCTTGAAATCACTTGTACAGCAGAGCTCTATTTGGAAGAGAGAGAAACAGTACAAGGAGCTAGTCAGTTTTGCTGCAGTGCTCCAGCACTAATAAGGTAAATGAAACAGAGAGATGAACTCATTTGTCAGCTGCTGCACTAATCACTGTCCAGACACTGGCTGAAGGAGGGACAAGATTCACCACAAAAGATACAGGTACCAGGGAGGACAGTGATGTGTGAAAGAGCTGTGTAGACCTTAGAGCTGGATGGACAGAAATAAATTCTGCATGGAGTTTGTATGTTCTCTATGTTGTCTTCATGGGTTTCTTATAGGTACTACTATGGTTTCCTCCCACATCCCAAAAACATGCAGTTGGGTTAATCTACTTTCCCTCAGAAATTGTCCTCGATTGTATTAAAGACATATGACTATGGTAGGGACATTAGATTGTGAGCCACTTTGAGGGAGAGTTGGGGATATGACTATGGACTTTGAAAAGTGTAGGTGCTATATAAATTCCACTGCTAATTAATATTAATATTATTAATATTAACATTATTAATATTATTATTATTAATATTAATATTATTTATTATTATTAATAATAAGAATAATATTATAAATACAAATACTTAGTACGTTTGTTCATACTGTATATATATGAATATCATACTATTGTGTTTAGCTATTTCCTTGGAGTCCATCATAAGGACCAAAAACACAAGTCAGATGGGTCACAGATTTTATATGATGTTATTTAGATCAGGCTGCCACCCTAAATAAAAACATAATTTGTGTTCATCATTATGCTCAGCTACTTTTGTTATGATGTTGTGGCTATTCTAATACAAATCAATGCTCTTTTGGGGACAGCATACTGCTCACTTAACATTCAGTGAAACCAATATTCTAGTATAAATCTGTTTATAGGTTGCGGTTTTCCTGACAAAGGGGAATTGCAGCCAGGACAGTGGATGAAGCACAACCTCAGGATCATCCATGTATCATTTAATTACACAACGAAAACTAATTAGGTCTGTAACCACAGTTTTACTTTCTGGTTAATATCATCATTAGCTTTAAACATCATAAAAGGGTAAAAATAGTTAGCATAGACAATATTTATATGTTTAGTGGCGGATTTGGGAGGTATTTATACCTTCAAGTATGAAACAACATGCGCAGTACATATCTATAATACCTGCACCAATTCACCAATGTTTTATTCCTTTGAAGACCTTAGCTGCAAGTAAAGAAACGTTTTGGTTACCCGAGAGGTTAGAGATTAGAGGGTTGCCAATCCTAAAATATCATATCAGGTTTTTGAGAGAATAGAGAGAAAGAGAAGGTTTTTTTAAGCAACACTTCAGTTCAAATGTGCTTTTACCTAATAAAAATATAGTGTAATTACTTGGTGCTATACAAAGTTCAACTGTGCTCAAAAACAGCGTGATAGTGTGTATTATTGTAATACCAACAGTACAATATGGTCTGATATCATTATATAAAGTGTCTCTTTACCCGACGCGTTTCACTACTTGGCTTCTTCAGGGGATTTGATTGGAGACTTGTATTGGTCCTTGGTACGTTGGTGGTAAGTGTGCAGTAAGGTGGCAGTGTGTACAATAGTGAGATAGTAGTCAAGTAGCGGTAGGTAAATTATATTAACCACATGCAATTAGGGTCAATCATGGACTATCTGTTTGGAGCTTTCTTCCATAATTATGGATTATGGATCTGGTTGTTACTTAGTCCAGAAAAAATATACGTTCAGGCTTAGTGAACATAAATGCTATAGATCAGGGGTCGGTAAACTTTTTGGACTACTAGGCTTTTCATGAGGTCAAGAAGGTACACTAGGCCAGAGGAAACAAGGTGTCCAAGGAAAGGTTTTTTCCCAACCGTGACTGCAAGCGACCAGCCTCAGTCTTCCTCTCATCCACAGTGTAGTCCCTGTACATGTGCACATGCTTGGCATCGAAATACCCCTTGAGATTCGACCACTTGAAAGTGCTGTCGGTGTCGTTGCACACTAAACACAGGGCTTTGTTGCAGCGCTGGACTAGGAATAAATCGTCAGATTGTGATTGTGATTGATTGTGAAGACACAACGCTTGAGGTTAACCTTCTGGAAACTGGTAGCTGAGGGTTGCTTCTGGTCTTTAGGCATAGTAATTGGGGTAACTGTGCGGGAACTCAATGATGTTGCGGGAACTCAATATCTATTGCTGGAATTGCAATAACATGACAATTCAATTAGGCCGGATCCAACAATAAATAACTAGGGGGGCGTTAGGCCAGACTGGAATACTGGCGAGGCTGTATCCGGCCTAAAGGCCAGAGCTTGCCTACCTCTGCTAAAGATGAATAAGGCTTGGTGTTCCATGGCATATAAATGTATAAATCAATGGTAAATGGTATAAATCAATTGTTAGACTCAATTCTTGAATACAAAAAGTGTGCTATTCTGTAACTGTCTTTGGTTACAGAATAGCACACTTTTTGTATTCATATTTTGGCCTGGAAAAGTGATAGAGTGCCTGGCCCACCAATTCCTTCCAGGACACTCTGGGCTTGTATCCCACATAAAAAGCGTCAAAGATACACCACAAGGTTTAGGTACAGTCTTATCCAGGCCCTTTTATCCCTATCCTAGGTGAAACTGAGGTGCATTATACCAAATATCTTCCAAATTTAGCATCACATATTTGATTCTACCACAATATAGATATATCTATATATACTGTAATAAATCGGATGTATGTATGTGTTTGTTCCACCATCACTCTAAAATGCATGGAGACATTTCAACCAAACTTGCCATACATATGACTGAGACTCATGTGAGTGCACCTGTCATCTTTGTACAGCGCTGTGCTATATGTCAGAGCTATATTTGGATGAAACGAATGGAGACATTTTAACCAAACTTGCTATGTTCCACCATCACTAAGAAACGCATCACCAAACTTGCTAGACATATGACTGAGACTCATATTAGTGCACCAGACATCTTTGTACAGCGCTGTGCTATGTCAGAGCTATATTTGGATGTATGTATGTATGTATGTTTGTGTGTATGTCTTCACTAGGAAACGCATGGAGACATTTCAACTAAACTTGCTATACGTATGACTGAGACTCATGTGAGTGCACCAGACATCTTTGTACAGCACTGTGCTATATGTCAGAGCTATATTTGGATGTATGTATGTATGTATGTTTGTGTGTGTGTATGTGATCACTAGGAAACGCATGGAGACATTTCAACCAAACTTGCTATACATATGACTGAGACTCATGTTAGTGCACCAGACATCTTTGTACAGCGCTGTGCTATATGTCAGAGCTATATTTGGATGGATGTATGTATGTATGTTTGTGTGTATGTCTTCACTAGGAAACGCATAGAGACATTTGAACTAAACTTGCTAGACATATGACTGAGACTCATGTGAGTGCACCGCTGATCTTTGTACAGCACTGTGCTATATGTCAGAGCTATATTTGGATGTATGTATGTATTATATATATAGATGTGTGTATGTGATCACTAGGAAACACATAGAGACATTTCAACCAAACTTGCTAGACAAATGACTGATGTGAGTGCACCATTGATCTTTGTACGGCGCTGTGGTATATGTCAGAGGTATATTTCCATCTATGTATGTACAGTATGTATGTGTGTATATATTGCTCAGCTGTGTGTGCCTTTTGCTTATATTTTTACACACTTTTTTTGAACTATAATAAAAGATTGCAATATATAAATACTTGGGCAATGCCGGATAATCAGATTTTATATATATATATATATATATATATATATATATATACAGTATTTTTCGGACGGGGATACATTGACACAGAGTGATTTTTTAGTATTTTGTTCAGAATCTTTTTTTTCTAGGTTTTTCTCCTTCAAAATTGGGTGCGTCTTATAGGCCGGAGCGTCTTATAGTCCGAAAAATACGGTATATATAAATAAGAGAGGAGATAGACTAGGAAAGGTAGTACAGAAGACTATTATACTGTAGACTGCTTAGGGTCTTCTTCTAAAGGCCAAGTCTCTGTTATTTCACTTTTGGGTAGGTGTCATGTTGAATCACACTCAAAAACTTCAGGTCTATGCTCTAGAGTTTCCTATGCCCTCTGTTTTTAGGACACAATCACACACTAAAACTTTAAAAAACAATTAAATGTTATTTCGGTTGAAATTTTAACTCATGTGCATTCACATAAAAGCAGTAGGATTGACAGGAGCCCTTAATATGATGGATAGCTAAACTTCCACATTTGCATGAACTACATCACTGATGGAAAATACATTTACATACAAAACAGTCACAAGTTTAAAAAGTGTATCAAAGTCTGTCAAATCTGTTTGGAAAGTTTTTTCGTTTTGTATTTTAATGAAGGCTAGCTCTGGATGGGCAATTTTCATCAACGAATCTTAGTCAATGTAGTATGAATAATCATGCCTGTAGGCACACAACGTTTGCACCCAAAGCCACCTCTTTGTTATGATTATTTATGTTATGCAGAATATAAATCTGTCTGTGTCAGTACTATATTTGAGATGAATGATGATTGCAAAAATTTTCTGTAGGATAAAACTTTAAAGGTCACAGCCTCCTCTTTGGTTCTCCAACACACAAACTTACTGTGCCTAATAGTAATTTCTGTTAAAATATGTATACATGACGCAGTAGCATCTGTATGTACACAGAATGATAAAGATATTGTTTTATCAAGTTTAGCTAATTTGGCATTCTCATCAATGAACCTTTCACATGATGCCATGGAGCTGGTATGGCAGAAATATGGACCTCAGATCTACTTTGCACGTGGGCCACAGACATTCATAATTGGTACTGAGTTCATAATGTGTTATAAGATAAAACCTGAGAGAAAGAACTGCATGTGTATTTGACAATTTAGTTTTAAGATGTGTTTATGTGATGTTTCATTTACGTTGCTTCCAGACTTTTCATTTTCTGTGCATCACAGGGTACTGTGTCTGAGGCAGTGCCAACACCGTGTATCTGCCAGCAGGAGAGATAGGGCCATAGGGAGTATGAAGAGCCAGGAAGGAAGAAAGGAAGGAAGAAGTGCACTGCAGAGCAATATAGGGAAGCTTTTCGGATCACATCAGAAAAGCTTTATTGAGAGACAGGTTCCCTGAGTTTACATCAAGGCTGAATTGATCAAGACTGAAGGAAAGTTCATTACGAATCGGTTACAGATACTGCTATGGGGTTTCACTGCTGCTGAATAAAGGGTGAGTGTCCTTCTATCTTTAATAGTTTAAAGACCACAGTTACATGATTTCCAACCTGTCTTCTATAGATTTTATGACAGACACCTACAATCTTTGCCTAAAAGCTTTAGTGTAATTTACTTTTTAAATACCAAGTACTTTCCACAGGCTCCACAGTATTTTAGAGGAGGGATGCCTTGAGCGGGTGACTTTTAGCAACATAGTAGTGTCTATTGCTAATATGTGGTTTGGTACCCACAGTACTGAGAAGTGGGGGCCTTTATTTAGGTGCAACCCACCCTCCATAGCGAGGGCAAACTGGATTCTATTCCCTTTCAGGTAAAAGACCCAAATTCCCAATTAGGCTGGCACATTTGGTGATGATTTGCATCAGTTTTAGTTTATTTTAAATATTGTGTTTGCACTTTCAAGATGTGTATTTTGTATGTAAGTGGTGCTAGTTGTCTATTTGGAGATCCAAGATAGGAAGGGTATACCTAAAACAATGTGCAGAGTATTTATGGACCAATAAACACATAACCATTTCGGCATTTTTCTGTATATAATTTATACATTTTACAATATAGAGAATTCCTGTCTTTCTGCTATCCTAAAAATGTATGCAAGCAGAAAATTTGTGTTTTTTGTGTTTAAATGTGCAATAGAGCTCCTAATAAACCATACTTCAGTGTCCAGACTTCAGTGGGGTCAGCCTGTGGTAGTAAAAATATGCATGATGCTCAGTGGTCAGTGAGAGCAAATGCTTTCCCTGGCTTTTTGGAAAGAAGGAGCAAAAAATTCCTCAGGGTTGGTGGTCAGTGGGAATAAAACATGACCTTGAGCCTATGGTCAGTGGCAGAAGATACAATAGCAACATTGGAATGAATAATTTCCTATATTTGGTATCAGTAGGAAGAAGTTTGGCAAATTGTTGGTGTCAATGATGGGGTAATGCCCCATTAATGTTGTTAGTGGAAGGACAAATTCTCTATTGTTGGGGTTGTTGGGTGGGTTAGTGGCCCACCCCCTAGGTCAATAGGAGGAATTTCTTCCCCATCATTGGTGCAGGAGTGGAGGGGATTTTGCTTTGAGATCCAATTAGGAGTAGCCCCTGGGCTGGATTAAACAGGCAGTTTACAAAACCGCTAAATCCAGCACTGCAAAATTTGTGATGCCAAATTTAACCAGCGCAGTCCACTGAAGTGCATCAAATACATTACATTGGGCAGTGTTTGGGCAGCCTATTAAATAGATTGGTCTGCCCAATGCACAACAATGAACAAAAAATCTTGCATGCAGCTTTTTAAGCAGCTCAGTGTGCTACAGTCCCAGTTTGCTAACAAGGAATGTTTGGGTGTCATTCTAAACGAATGGCACTGCACTATAGCGCATAACACAGGTTGTCTTGTGTTGCTGGTGTGAATGGTTTAGATTTATAACATATTTGTGTAATTATGGTTTGGGTTTGGTTTCCATAGGAAAGGAAAAGAAAATCAGCGTGGGTCATTTCTGTATTTGCTGCACCAAACATTTTACAAAGCACATTTAAATGCAACATTGCCCTGTAGATTTGACAGATCAAGCAACTTATACTAATATCTATTCTTCAGCTTCAGTTTGTGGCCCAGCAAATGTCCACATTTCCACATTTGCTGACAGCCTAAACTTCCCAATCGTTTAATTTTTGTGAAAACAGATGTTCTCTTTAGATACCTTTTCCTGTAGTACTGATCCTGCACTTTAAACAATGTTATGTATTTTTCTTTAGTGTAATTTACTTTTTAAATACCAAGTACTTTCCACAGGCTCCACAGTATTTTAGAGGAGGGATGCCTTGAGCGGGTGACTTTTAGCAACACAGTAGTGTCTATTGCTAATATGTGGTTTGGTACCCACAGTGACCCCTAGGTCAATAGGAGGAATTTCTTCCCCATCATTGGTGCGGGAGTGGAGGGGATTTTGCTTTGAGATCCAATTAGGAGTAGCCCCTGGGCTGGATTAAACAGGCAGTTTACAAAACCGCTAAATCCAGCACTGCATAAAACCAGTTTTGCAAGTAGAATTGGCATAGCCATGCTTTTATGTCAACCACATGACAATATCTATGTTAGTTCACTTAAGCATTAGGAAATGTATTGTGGGAAAAAGGAGGAGTGTGTGTGTGAAATATGATGTTGGATGTAAAGGTTCTTCAACAGAAAGATATTTTCAGCCTGTTGTTCAATTTTAGGGCGCTTTTTTTATTAAATTAAAAATAAAAATAAAAGGCCAACCATTCCATCCAGAACACTCCAGGCTGGATCCCAAAATTAGAAATATCTTTCAAATTATTCATGGCCTTTTCCAGGCCCTGCAGTTCATTTTTCAGGAGAAATTGTGCTGCATGATGCCAAGTACCCTCTAAATGTGCCATCCCACTATTCATTCTTCTACAATATATATTTTTTAAAGTGGTTCTGAAAGAAGGTTCGTGAAGGAAGGTTCATGTGGATGGAATTGGCTTGCACCACATCCCTTGGGAAAACATAGCAAAATTGTACAAAACAATGAGACTTAGCATGCAGAATAATTCCTTTCTGAATCTGCATATGCACAGATATCAGCAGATGTTGGCTTCCATGCCAGCAGGTCCATAAGAGCACAGTTTGTCCATATTGGATGTGTGTCCTAATGCCTTTATCCTTGGTGAGATTTTTCTTCATTGAAAAGTAGAAAATCGCAGAAATGTGCACAACTAAGTAACTACATTGGCTTACCATATATGAATAAATCACAATCATGAAGTTTAGTACATATGTATATGGAAGGATATGGAATTTCTGACGGAGCAGGGGAAATAACAAACATTACTTTTTTTGTTAGAATAAAGGAAAGAGAAAAAAAACATCGAAAATAAAAGTTAAAGTAGTTTAAATTGAGACTCGGTTCATCAGCACTTGAGAAATAAGTGTTCACATCCCTACTGCCCCTATGAAGTTGTTAAGGAAGAAATAAGCAACCCTTGCCCAGTCCCGGGGTAAATAAAGACAATGGGCCAGTATGCCCCCATCACCATTTTTAACTGTACCAGTATCATGGCCAGTTTTTAAAGAACATCTAAGTCTCCCAAGGTACCACTAAGCTTCTCCACATCATACAATGTTGTGTGCTGAAACATTTTAATAATCTCTGGTCAACTTCTCCATCAAAAATTTTGACTAGGTTGTGAAAAACTTTTTAGTTTATTACTTAATACTTTTTCTCTGTAAGCATTAAACCTATCAATGTGTATAAGTTTGTGCAGCATGAGCTTGACCTTGGGTAGGGTCAGGAGACAACCAGTGTGACATAAGGACCTTTTTCATAGCCAAGAATCACACAATTTCACTTCTAGTCAGTACATTTGAAGGGGTTGTGTCTCCAGAATTTTCTGTATGTAATAAGCAGATGATTGGCCAAACATCCCTATTTCTGCCTGGCATCACCCACACGTACTACAAAACCCCTCTCCAGTATTAATTCATGGCTGTACATGTCCATATTAAATGGAAGAGATTCGGGGGGGACTGTTGGCACAATGGGCATGATGTTATCTGATTTGGATGGGGTTGAAGATTGCCAGTTGCTTACACATAGTAGACATATCCCCCTGCTGTGCATAGGTTGCAGATTCCAGGGAATCCATTAGTTGTTCTGCTTTAGAAATGTGCTGGGAGTAAGATGTGAGCTCCTCATTGATCTGCCCTAGGTGCTGTGGCAGGGTCCCCCCTATGATCAAGGAGATATCAGCCTTGAGATTAGAGGCCACCTCCTTGGCGAATGTCGCATAGTCTGTACCAGCCAGGGTTTGTGATTTTGGCATATCTGAATCCTCCCTCTCTAGTTGCAGGGTTCTCCTCGCGTCTGCCATTTTGGGTTGCTTTCCCATCTTCTCCTTGAGTGGGGATTCAATGTGCTGGTCTTAGAGTGTTTAGGTATTGATCAGTTCAGATCTGACAGTGAAAGCTGTGAACGATGTAGAAGGGCTGACTGTGGTGGCAGATTTCATGTTCAAGTGACATCGCTCTGTCTCTTGAACAGACAGAGTAACAGCACATCAAATTACCACAAAACACGTTGACGTTTTTGTACAATTTTGATCAGAGATATCATGTAACTCATGATTACATTTTATTTGGCTTTTACCAACATTAAAGCTCATCTGCATCGAAGTCCACATTTTACTATACTGTTAGGGAATTCCTCCCTCTTATTAAAAAAGGGTGTAAAATACAATACATTTCTGACCCAATATTATTTTATTATTTGTTGAGACTAGAAAGAGGAAGAGTTTTGAATACATGGAAAAATTATTTCTATCTCTACTAAAAAATAGATAGCAGCTCTACTTGTTCTTAGTACTGTATTTATCAGTGTTTAGTAGATTTATTACTTTTGTGCAGCCACAAGGCAAAATAGAAAGAAATATGTCACCAGACCTCTGTTGGCTATGCAGAAATCGGGCATTGTGATTACAGTTGCTGCAACTGTCTAACTGCAATTTCTAACTATGAACCAGTTGTCCTCAACTGATTTTTTTTTCCCAGTATAATTTCTGTTTGCACTTTTCTTTGTTGGCTTTGAAAGACAGCCTGTAATGACCTTTTAAAGCTTATTCTTTAGTGGTCAACTTGATTATGCAGATTGATGCCACTTTGTCTAATGTGAGATCAGGATTAGCTTGCAGCTTTTTATTAAAGTGTGGTTGGTAAGGCTAAGAACATTTGCATGTCTACGCATGATATCTTCATTTTTCCACAGTCTTTATCATTAAAGTGGAACTAAACTCCAAACAAAAAAACACACTTACCTTTAATACCGTAGATCAGTCTATCTATCAGGAGGTTTCCTCGTTAGGGTCCTGTGTCGTCCTGGTATCTGTCTTCAGCACGCGCAGAGGAAGCGCCAGGAACCGACATCTTCTTTTCTCTTCTTCCCAGTTCTTTTTCCTGCGTCAGATAGCTACACTAGACCCAATTGATTTGAAAGACATTGGTGTGGCTCACTACTTCGTCTAACAATATTTTAGTTGGACATGTAATATTTGGTAAATTGCACCACTGTACCTAATCTGATCATAGAAGGAGAGGAAAGTAATCATAAAGCATAGAATATGTGTGGAAGAAAAGGAGGGAAGGTGTTAAGTACAGGTGGTCCTCGAGTTATGATGGAGATGCGTTACGCCGACCCCCATCATAACTTGAAAATATCATAAGTCGAGTATGTGTATGAAATATGTGTACAAATGAAGTATGTGAACTCACCAACATTCTGTCTGATGTCTGTATACTTGAACGATGTTACCTTGTACATTAGATGGCTACATTTAATTTTTGGATGATGAGGATGGTAATGATACAGCAAGTGATTTTATATGCAGAAGGATAGTCAATAAACTCCTTTTCAGCTTTAGAGGCTGATTTGAGGAAAGATTCACCTTGAAAAGTTGAGGGTTAAGGCTTCAATGTGCTGGAAGACTGTGGTGCTGCAGTTGATTTCTTAAGGAAGATGTTCATTAAGGATTGCACAGTGCGTTTTTTCCTTTCTTAGTAGACATAAACTGATCATAGCTGACATCCATCTCCTTGAAAAGTGACAATCCTTTTTCAATGAAGGAAAATGCTCTGACATTTTTTTGTGATAAATTTTTTCTCAGGCTGTACTTCCATTTCCTCCTCTTCCTCTTCTGCTAGCTTTATCTCGTCTGCAAGTTCAATCAGATCTTCTGGGGACAGCTCCTCTTTTTCCACATCTTTAAGCTTTTGAATATCTTCCTATTCGAACTCTAGCTCCAAATTTCTCCCGAGTACCACAATCTTCTGATTAATTTCAGCAACTCTATCCTCTTTATCAAAGCCTTTGAATATGTTAACATTTTTAACAATTTTTCCAGATCCCGCTCATGCACTTTTTTGTTACCTCCTTCCATGCGTTTGCCTATGTTTTGTATGGCATACAGAATGGTAAAGTCCTTCCAGAAGATTCAGAGCTCCTTATCTTCAGTCGCCTCAACAGCCAAGGCAAAACATTTTCTGTGGTAATACACCTTGAACATTGCCACTTTACCTTGATCCATGGGTTGTATGAGGGAAATTGTATTGGGGGGCAGGAACACTACCTTAGCATTTTCATCTGCTTCACCGATGTACTGGGGGTGGCCTGGAGCATTGTCCAGAATCAGCAGAATTTTGAATAGAAAATGTTGTTTTCCCTACAATATTCCTTCATGTCAGGAATGAAGTAGTTTATGAACCAATCTTCGAACAAGACTTTAGTCATCCACGCTTTCCTATTATGGCGGTAATGCACAGGAAGCATGTTCTTACTGATTCTTGCTAAGACTGAGTGGTAAATCATGAAAGGCTTGAGTTTGTACCCAGCTATGTTTTCTCTGAGAAGCAGAGTCACTCTATTCCTAAATGTCTTGAATCCTGGCATAGTTTCCGTCTCCTTATGAATCTAAGTGTGTTCAGGCATTCGCCAGGCATTCCAAGAGAGGCCTGTTTGTATCTGCGCAGAAGATTTGTTCAGACAGGTATTTCTCATTGACGACGTTCTGGTGCAGCTTATCCTTGAATTTATTGGCCGTTTCAGCATCAGCACTTGCTGCTTCACAACTAACCTTTATGTTATGGAATTTATGGCAGTTTTTAAACCTCTGAAACCAGCCATGAATTCTGGATTGTAGGTTCAGTCATTGTGACTTCTCTTCAGGTCATTCAATAGTGTACATACATGCCTTACCCTGGATTGTAAGAAGGCTGCGAGGGATACACTTCTTTTTCTGATCCTCCATCCACATTACCAGGAGCTGCTCCACTTCTTCCAAAGTTCCTGTCCTCCTCTTCTTGATAATCGTTGAATGAACAGAAGCAGATGCTTTTATTGCATCCATGATTTTCCTCTTGTCCTTCAGTATTGTAGAAATCATAGCTGGTGATCACGTGCAATCACTGGAACTCCTTTTCCAGCTTCATGCTCATTTATTCTCCTAATTTTCAGGTCCAAAGTAATTGCTTTCCTCTTATTTTTTTCGGTACTGAGAGCAGACATACTAGGGCATTTGGTAGAAAATATTATTCCACATGACTAGGGCTTTCAGGGATAAAAAAAAAACACACGCACAGTACAGTACAGGACTGTAACCTCATTTCATCGCTGGTGAGAGTAAGGCATCTCACAAGAGGAGAGATGGGTACATCTCGCCATCCATCAATCCAAACATATCTTGCCACACATACCGCGTGAGACTGTCATCGTCGTTGTAAGTTCAAAAATATTGTATTGCGAACCATCCTAAATCTGGGAGCATCTGTATAGACAGTTGTGAGTTAAAGCAGAATTTTTTTCTAAAAATTTTGATCTGGCAGGTTCTTTATTGTAGAAGAGACAGAAAATGTCCCTTCTGCAATAAATTAACCTTACCTGACTAATAACAATTGTTTTTTAAATGTAATTACCTGCCCCCGTTCTGTTACAAGCTTCTTTCCTTCATCTTGAGGGGCCATGTGCATGTGGGAGTACTTTCAGTCCCAAAAGCCACAAGGGAATCCTGCTTCCTATGATTTTGAGCAGTAGAGGAGAGTGATCAGGCATATGAGTATGTTTTATTACAGAAGGGACATTGCCTGTACTTTTCTGCAATAAAACCCTGCCTGACTGCAAATTTTGAAAGTGGAACTTTAGTTCCGCTTTACTTGTGAATCACAAAAGCAAAGTAGTGTAAGTTAGTCTATCATCAGGGCTTATCAATGTTTTATTTTAAAAGAAACTGCCATAGATATGCTAGAGTCAAATAAATATTGAGTTACAGCTCATCATGAGTGTATGGACCAAATAATTTCTCCTAGCTTTCTCCAACATACCTCTCACATATAACTGGTATCTTCAGGTTATTAAAAGACCACAGTCAGTTTTCTGTATTTACTTGTCATATCACATAACACTGAACCAAGCTCTTCAGAGGTTAGGTAATATGTGCATTTATTTTTGGTATCAGAGGGTCTTGAGAGCAATTTTTTACTATTCATATAAATATTACCTTGTATTTTTATACTGCCAACATGTTACACAGTGCTTTACAAAGTCCATAGTCATGTCACTAACTGTTCCTCAAAGAGGCTCACAATTTGATGTGCCCACCATAGTCATATGTTAATTATACAGTCTGAGGTCAATTTTGAGGGGAAGCCAATTAACCTAACTGCATGTTTTTTGAATGTGGGGGGGGGAATCAGGGTATCAGTGAAACCCACGCAAACAGGGAGAAAACCTGCAAACTCCCTGCAGATAGAGTCCTGGCCCAGATTTACCCTCCCTAGAGGTAATCCCAAATGTGACTCGGGGTAGAAAAAAAGTTGCTAAAAGTGGTAACCCTGAGTCACATTCGGGGTATGTAAACCTATGGGAAGGTTAGTAAATACAGCCTTACCTGATCCGCCGGCGTCCCGCGCCGTCCATCGCCGCGATTTCTGTCTTCTTTCTTCTTCCTCCGGCCGGCTTCTGCTACCCGATGAGTCACCGGGGAGTTCACGGTGACGTCGGTGCGTGTGTACGTTGCCGGCGGGGAGGGGCGGGAAATTCAAAATCCATTTGTATTGCATTCAATACAAAATAACTGTATTAAATGCAATACATTGGATTTTTATGTGTAAAAGCAGTACATTGTTTTCAAGAACATTTATTTTACAGTATATATATTAGTATGAGTATAATGTGTATTTTTTTTAAAATATATACATTTTTTAATTCATTCAATTTATTGTTTTTACATGATTTTGTGTTTCAAACTTTATTATACTCATACTAATATATTATACTGTAAAATAAATTTTCATGAAAAACAATGTACTGCTTTTAGACATATAAATCCAGAAAGAAATGAACCGCTAGGGAGGTTAAACACGTGAGCTAGTGGTGCAAATGTAAGTGTGCTAGCCACTGAGCCAACCTGTTGCCTACTAAAAACCTTTTTATCCCCCTTCAGTTTTATAAATGGATTTAGTTAAAGATGTCCCGAGGTGACTAGATTTGATGATGTCTCGTCTTTCTCTACTGCCCTAGGCAATGGCCAACAAGTGTCTTTTAATAAACTGTCCTTAAAGGAAATAGGAAATTGCTATTGTTGAACTATTAGATAAATGCTAAACCTTGGGCTGGTATGTTGACCTGTTGGCTTCAATTTTGTTATGTGCTTGTATCAGGTATGCAAATTGGGAAATGCAAAATGAAGTTCTTTTTCTTCAATCTTGTTCTGAGCCATTGATAAAGAAGGTATTTAATGTACAGTAGACAATCAGCATAACAGCCAAGCAGCTTTCATTTTCTGAAGGGAGTCAACAATAGCAGCTGCTGCTTTTCTATTATGACAAGGTTCCTTAAAAACTAATATGCTGTGTGTGGGGTAGGAAGCAAAAAGTAGCAGATTAACATGAAAGCTGGCACAATAAGAATGTACTTACCTTGCTGCTGAGTAAAAAAAACTTGGTACCTCTGAGTATAGGGGTAACACATGACACTTCCCCCATTGTTCTCATTGTGCAAACTTCCAAAAGTTAAATACAAGAGCTGTCTCAGTGAGAGTAAATGTTAGCATAAGGTCAAGTGAGTAGCTAATATCAAACTTGTCCTTTTAGTTTTTTGGCCTGCATCAGCAGATCCAGGAATAATTGATCATGCAAAAAGTAAGTACCAACTTTATGTGGAGCCTGAAATGAAAAGAAATTATCATATTACCTAATAGAGATAAAGTACAGGTCCACTTAAAGTCAAATATGACCCAAACCGAGCTGCAAGAATGTACAACCTTTTTTCCAATGCCTTTTATTCTAAGTGATCCCCTTGCAGTAATTCAAAGTGGTGCGGCAAGAGGATAATTAGAGGTTTCTGAAACTAATATCTTTTCTGTGGGTTTTACATGGTATTGTACAACCTTAGATCACTCTCTATTATACTGCACCAGCTAATAAGTGGAGGCTGGGCTAGAGGTGGAGACTTCATTCAAGTTATAAAATCCTACCTGAGCCCACAGTACAGAACTTGTA
The DNA here is from genome assembly GCF_032062135.1 of Pyxicephalus adspersus. NCBI lineage: Eukaryota > Metazoa > Chordata > Amphibia > Anura > Pyxicephalidae > Pyxicephalus > Pyxicephalus adspersus. The sequence goes on along the minus strand of NC_092864.1, from coordinate 53,888,840 downwards.
CACTTACAGAAGAGATATCACTCTCTAATTTTCTCAGGTAATTGCTGCGGTAGTGTTTGTATCTGTTGTTGTTTGTATGCATATTACAATATTAATGTACAAAGTTATGCTTTATCTTACTGATTTTGTTATTTGCTATAACAGATACAGCATATGTAAAGATATGTGTTTTTTCTAATAATACTTATAATATTGACAGGCAAAAAAAAAAAAGCACTATACTATATTATATAAATTCCAATATTTTATTTGTTTGAACTTTTTTCGAAATTATTTATTTTATTAGCTTTAGTAACATTTTATTGGGATTCAGTTAACCAAACTGATTTTATTTTAAAAGCAGTAATATTTATATTACAAATATAGTATAGTGTGCATTTTTAATATTAGTGATATTAGTTGCTAATAAACATTTTGTAAACTGTATTAGCTGCTTGATACATTATTAAACTTGATACTGGCACTGATAATGTATTTTAAAAATGCATTCTTTTAAATATAAACAATTCCAAGTTTTCAAATTTTATAAGCTAAGGGATGTGTAAGGGATCAGTTTGCTTTACTCATTTGATTTATTGATTGTAAGAACTTAGTTGTTACTACATCTCTCTCATGCAATTAGTGATTTATATAATATGGTCTATGTTTATGACAGCAACACTGGACAAACATGATTTAACATTAAAATTCCTATATTTTCATAAATAATAACAGGTTTTTATTTATTAAAAATCAAGCTCCAACCAAAACATCTTTTGCTATTCTGGATTGCGTAGGGAAGACTTGGACCCTCTTTTGCTATTGTCTGTGATCTCCGTCAGATTTCCTCATTCTCACTGTCACTGTGATAGGATGTCAGCAAGTGGTGGGAAATAATTCTTCTACCTGGGCATTTTTTTTTATTACAAAAGTGGGGTTAGAACATCTATCAGATTTTTATTGCTGTGTTTGCCTTCCTGTCCTGATGTCCCCAGCCCCATTTGTTATTGATCCTGATGTCACCCAGTGGGGTACCACACTGTAGTAAAATCTTGATCAAAACCTTTGCTAGTATATTCAATAGATGAAAATGGTGTTAGGCTGTGGCTCTTTTTTTTACATTATTCTGGCTTATATTTTGTTCACATTCTAAGGTGAGAGAATGGGAAAAACCTTTAGTATATTATGGAGCAGGAATTCAGCAATTTATAAAAACACAGCAGTTAGTCAATATAACTTTTCTAACAAGTTCTAAGTCCTTTTTTTAATACTTTTTATATCACCCATAAAGATTTGAACCTATCTTTACCATAACAACATTTTGAACCACAAACATGTCTCTATTTTAATAATATATCCTATACAAAATGTAGACATATGTTAATGTATAGTTAATGTATAAATATATGAACTATATGTAAAGTTAATGTATAATTATATTAGATGAGGTCTGGTAGTCCCTAAAATAAAAAAAAGGTTTTTATTCTGATCTCTGGTTAGTGTCACAATTTATAAATAACTAGTAGAAAACACCAATGATAAAAAATATGAGAGCATTTAGGCAGAAGAACACTTGTCCTGGAACTTATTTTTTTGACTAACTGTAGATTAAAAAAAGCCTAACAGTTACCAGAAAATGAGTTACAGTTACCAGACGAGAGAGACAGCAAACCTATGAAGTCATAAACCTTCTCTCTGTCTGTCAGTATATTCCATTTCAGAACTGTGTAGCATAGTAGAGCCCGACTGGCCGAGAGTACTGGTCCTACCTTCCAGTCTATGTCTTTCTGTACATCGTTTACAGATGATTGATATTTGAATATTTATATATGCTGTATGAAGAAAAATTATGGATCTTTTTTAACATTAACTGATAATAACTCAATGAATGATATTTGAATGTCTGTCTGGGTTTTAACATTAGGAAATAATTGTACTGGTCATAGACTAAATTAAAAAAGATTTCCTCTCTTTAGATTACTGGAGAATTCCACAGATTTGTCCAGGATGAGGAGTCGCAGGAGTGGGATGATGGAGAGCTCCCGCACGTTGTACTCCAGCATGTCCCGCAGTATTGAATTATCACTGGACGATTTAGTAAGTCCAAACCTTGACACCTACCATTTGTCCTAAGAAATGGTTACTTTTCTTGATGCTGTGATTCTCACATTACAGGATGCAGTCAAATTTATTCAGGAGAACTTCAAAAAGAGGGAGTGCATAACATACACCAAAGATTCAAAATCACAGTAAGTATCAGGGAGAATATTATGCTGATATAGACTGCATCTATAAAATGCCTATATCTTGACAATTTCACTGCATGAATAACTATAGCAAACTTTATTTCCTAATTGTAGTGATGGCAATTGTAAATGTGGGTACTCCAAGATACAACACATTGAAGCCATTCAAACCAACCAGAATGATAAGTGGAACTATAAGAAGCACACAAAAGAGCTGCCTACAGATGCATATGGAGATATTCAGTTCGAGGCATATGGAAGAAGAGGAAAGGTATGCTCAATATCTGCCTCACGAATACAGTAAAATATTTAAAAGGCCTCCATTTTCACTGCTTTGCTCTGTGCTGTGGTTTACAGTTTTCTGTAATGCTACTAAAAAAATTCAAAACTTTGGTATTCAAAAAAAAAAACAAAACAAAACTTTGGTTACATAAACATATTAACATAGAACAATGTAATAATACACACATTTATAGTTAAAGTACCATATTATTACCCGATTATGAGTTTCCAAGTTATATAAATATTTAATAGACAAATGCATTCCCATGGCTTCCATTCTATTTACTGGCTTAAAAATGAAACAAAGACACTTCTCTACTGAAAATCTTCTATGAGGCCTCAAAACAGGGGTGCTCAACACGTTTCACAGATTTCACAGATTAAGTATAACACTAGTCTATATTAAATATTTATTCATCATTAAAAAAAGCTAACCGCTGAATAGGCAGTACTCTCAAAAGTCTTCGGTCATTGGGCCTGATTTATTAAAGCTCTCCAAGGCTGGAGAGGATACACTTTCATCAGTAAAGCTGGGTGAAACAGCAAACCTGAAATGAGTTTCTTCAAAGTCATTTGCTATTTGATAGCAAATGTTTTGAATCCTGGACCAGATCCATTCTAGGTTTGATGGATAACCCAGCTTCACTGATGAAAGTCTATTCTCTCCAGCCTTGGAGAGCTTTAATAAATCAGGTCTATTGTTTCAAGGCAAACTTCAATATCCCATAAAATCTTAAATACATTCCTTTGGGGAGAGTCTCCAAACCATTATAGTACGTGGAATAATTGCCAACAGCCCAAAATGCAGCAGAAATCCAGGCATGCAAGATATGAAAAGTTGTGTATAGAGATAAAAATGAGAGACCCATTTTGCTGTATAATCAATTGGAATACCTAGACTATTTGACCCTTGTGAATGAAGTCACACAGAATAGCTATCTTCTAATGGATTTAATGTGTTTTGTTAATAAGTAAGGCAATGGTGGCTCTGGCATTTGGCACTTTGCCAGACGCTGCACTGGTTTTTAAGGTACTGAACCACTCACTACTACCCACATTCATTCCCTATTGACAGCCATGGGTGAGACTCCATATGTAACATCTTTATCATTGGCAAAGTTCACAGATCTAGGAAAACATTAACCATATCATAATCTCATCATCCTCTGAACTAGACCAAAGGCTTCTTTAAAATGCTCACAATGTTTAGGTACACAACAAGCATGGAAACATTGCTGAGATGTATTTAGGAGAGCATGTACAAGTATGTGTTCTTCTTTAATCTAGGAAAATATTGGTGTATTGACTAGACCAGCCATTCCCAACCTTTTTAACACTGGGGAAGCTTTGAAAAAACTTTCAGCTCTTCAGGAAATTATCATATCCTAAACTCACAGTACATTAGTGTGGTTGTCAGTGGGAGGAATTCCTTTTTACACTGCCTGCCAGTGGGAAAAATGTCACCCTTACAGAATATTGATGTCAGGTAAACTAATCAGAGAGGTCTGAAGTTCTCATGGCTCAAGGACCCCATAGCAACCTCTAGAGGAACCGTGGTTGAGAAACACTGAAGTAGGCAGATAAAAGTAATTTTGTTTGCTAGAAAAAAAGATATAATATATCGTGAAATTTAGAAGAAAGACAACTGCAGAATCTTTTATTTGAGATTTCATTAAATGCTATGTATATATAAAATTTTCTTGATTGAATTCTGTGTGTAGTCTAAATTGAATTCAAGTGTAGTCTAAAAAATTGCTAGAATTATGTGCACCCAATAACCATTTTCACAAAAAAAATGAATTTATTGCCTGTGTCTTCCCAGTGTGGTTAAGCAAATAATACTACACATAGAGCTCCATGTATGAAACAATCTGACATTCCCTAAACATTCCCTGGTGGGAATCAATTACTGCCATCAAAACCCAAAGACACGGAAGATTCTGTTTTATATGCCCATATATTCTATATGGCTTCTGTAAGTTTACAGATTTTTACAACAGAAATATATTCATTAAATTGTTCTGTTAATCTCCAAAATGATAGACCAGTTGCTATTTTTCTAGATTTAATTTGTCAATCATGTTTTTCTAACATCTACCATCAAACCATCTATTGGTATTATTTACCCTCCACCATCAAATCATACAATAATTGTACTTTTTAGCATGTAATTTATACTACTTGGCTACTTGTAACTTACAAAATAGCCTTAATATTAGTGTAACAAGAGTTTTTATAAATCCTATTGATGGTTTATAAATATCAAATGTCAAATGTTTTTGCAGGTACTGTTCAGGTAAAGGTATTGAAGACATAGTTGTTCACTTTGAATCTTTTCATTTTAGTATATTCGCTTGTCCAGGGACACAACACCAGAGACATTGTATGAACTTATGACACAATACTGGCAGCTTAAAACACCAAACCTCATCATCTCTGTAACAGGAGGTGCCAAGAACTTCTCTCTGAAGCCAAGAATGCGCAAGATCTTCAGCCGTCTAATCTATATAGCACAGACTAAAGGTACTTTAGGAGACTCCAATAGCATTTATGTAATGCAGGTCTCTGTAAAGCAAAATTTGATTGCAGCATCCTTGTAGAATAAGAAAAAGAGCAATTTTGTTTTAAAAGATTGGGACCACTTCAAAACAACACATATTCGGCCTTTATTAGGGCTCTCCAAGACTGAAGCTAGACTATCCTAGGAGAACCTGGGTGATCCAGCAAACCTGACATTGATCAGGCCCAGGATTGAAAAAAGTTGCAAAGAATTATGATACTTAATATTTTGGATTTACTGGATCACCCAGGTTCTCCAATGATAGTCTAGCTTCTCCTGTCTTGGGGAACTTTAATAAATTAGGCTTGTTGCAACCAAATTGCCTGACCTGGCAGAACGTTGCATGCATTTCATTTAAACTTTCATGGCATTTTTAGAAAGAACTGTATGTGCTGTTCCTAACTATCAGCCGGATTCTACTTTCACCAAGTGGGGTATAAAAAAGTGAAAAGAGAAGTGTGGTTGGTTGGAAGACAAAATGTTGAGGTTGGATGTTCTGTGTTTAATAACTTTGGCTATTTTGTTCATTCTAAGGCTATGTACACACGTCAGCAGACGCCTGATAGAGTCATCTGGCATTGTTCATGGATCTGTCATGAACGACCGCAATAGAAGTAAAGGGAGGATAGCGGGGGTGCCACTCTCTTGTTTCCCCTTCTCCATAGAAAAGAATAGCACTGTTTGTTAATCTTTCAGTCGTTTGTCACTGGAAACAATTGTAAAAGATTGTTTCCAACTACAATAATTGAGCGTGAGTACACAGCCTAACTGAAGTCTGATCTATAGTAATGCTTGTTGCTAAGTTGATTACCCAGATATGGCAGACAACAGGTCAACTGATAAAAAGCGTATTGGAATGGAAGTTCTAACAATATTTCTAGGAGCCAAGACCACTTGTGTTTACCCTGTGCAGTATTTTAATAACAGAGAAAGGGTATCATACAAATGTGATCATGTAAAACTTCCAATCAATTATAATGTGTATATCTTATGAAAACATAAATGTGCTTGGGTTTTTACTGAGTTCTTTTCACTCAGTACATACAAATAAATGTGTATATATATATATAAGATATACAATGTAAAAAAAATTTAAATATGTGGAGATGTTCAAAACATTTTTCATTGAGTTCATAGATGGTTTATAATGAATTTCTATACTTTTTCCACACTCAGGGGCATGGATATTTACAGGGGGAACTCACTATGGCCTTATGAAGTACATAGGAGAAGTGGTTAGAGATAACACCATTAGCCGGAGTTCAGAGGAAAAGGTTGTAGCTATTGGTATTGCAGCCTGGGGCATGATCTCCAATCGCGATACACTGATACGGACTTCCACAACAGAGGTATGTGAATCTAAATGTGTTATATTCTAAAAAAATTTGTAGCTGGGATGGTAACATATCAACTTCTGATTTTCTGTAGAGATTAAGTAGCTTCTGTGCTTGAAATCATCATGAGGTTCCCGTGTTGAATTTATAAATGGGTTCCCCAATGTGGTGATGTGAAGCTTTAACATGAGTTCTGTTGAAAATGCTATATACATTCATATTTTTTATCTAAATAGGGGAACCTTGTATTCTTTTTGACAGGGAAATTATGTGGCTCACTACATTATGGAGGAGCAGAAGCGAGATCCTCTCTACTGTCTAGACAACAATCACACGCATCTGATTCTTGTGGATAATGGCACCAACGGACATGCAACTGTTGAGGCTGATCTTAGAGCTTCATTGGAGAAGTATATCTCGGAGTTAAATGTGCCTGGTACTGGATTCATCTTCTTAATTGTGTCAATGCACTAAAATAAAATGCATGTGGTATTTTATTATGTTTCATTTTCTACTTTTAAAGAATTGCTGAATTGTGCAATTAAGATTAAGGCTGGGTACACCAGTGCAATGGCTCAGGGCTGATATCGGACGAGAATCTTGCATGTGTACAGCACTTGTCGTTCATCGTCCGAACAACCGTCCGGGCAGATCCACAGACAATGGATGACGAATGATCGTAATGGAATTGAAGTGGGAGAGAGCACAGAGGGGTGCTGCTCTGTCGTTCTCCCCCTTCCCTCTCCATAGAGCAGAATGGCGCCGTAGGTACAGCACTCATTCATGCATCGTGCAGTCGTTAGTATTTAGAAAGGATCGTAAAAAATCCTTTCCAACAACAATTATTGCATGTGTGTACATAGCCTAACAGTTTAAAACTCTTCTTTATTGCATAATTCAGCTGACTTTACTGCATACATTGTATTTATCAATGTTTGTTTCAATTCAAGTGTAACAGTCTATTCGCATCACAATTCCATAGATTATAATGCCATAGGTATGATGTAAGTAGCAATTAAAATGTATAACTATCTTGTTTCTAGAAGGTGCATGTGGATTGTATTGTATTGTGGAGTATGGTGGTGTGTGATACCAGCAAAGATAGGAACTTCCAGTAACCATTATTTTCAGCGGCAATCTTCTCATCTAGTTGTTCTGTCAGTATTTAATATTTCTGAGTTAAAACTTTGTTAGATAAAATATCCACTGTTGGAGACAGTGATCCCTACAATATAAATGATTAGCATTATATTATACAATTTATGAAATGTGATTCATATGACAGTGATTCATCCCTGATTTGAAAATCATGGATAAATCACTGGACAAATATGATTATTGCCTCACTAGATTTGTGACAACGTTTTTATATAGATGTGGTTGGTCACCTTGGCCCCTTCAGAACAATTTCCATGTACAAGATGAATGAGATAGAATAAATTAGTTTTACATACATAGATTTGTATGTAAAATGACCACCAGTGCTCATGTAGGCAATAGGATACAGCTTCAGTTCAGTCACATAAAGCACGTAGTTTCTTGGCAAATAGTCAGCTACAAGTGGCCTTCAGACTGGACTCATTCTCTTTCAGACTTGATTATCTTGTACAACTGTTAAAAGTAAATGGAATGCAAGGTAAATGAAAAAAAAGTGGAAGCCCAATTTCGGAAATTGTGTCCATTCAATGTACATCTAGTAGGGGCTACTTCCTGTGTCAGTGTCTGTTGGGTATTACATGATTCAGGCCAATACAAGGGCTTTAATGGACCAAAAGCACCGTACCCAGCGCTTTTTCATTTGCTTTTTAACACATTCATCTATAGTACTGTGTTCTAGATTTGTTGAATGTTTGTTGTACTTTGAACTATTTTTATGCTTGCTTCTCTGCAGATTCCAACTATGGTGGAAAAATCCCTATTGTATGTATTGCTCAGGGGGGTGGAAAGGACACACTGAGGGTGAGCTGAATTTGTATATAAATGTGTTTTTTGCACCAAAACAAGGTTCAGGGGTTTATGACAACTATTAAATGTGTGTGGTTAGTTGCTATTTCATTTGTCGAAAAATATGATTTCATGCATATATTTAAAGAACTTGTGCCCCAGCTCTCTATATTTGTAAGGGACAATTAAAAATTTGGATCCTCAAAAAGGAGAGCTTTGTTGTACACTTGGAGCACTAATTGGATGGCTTAGTTTGGCAAAGTGATGTAAACTTCACTATAACAATATATAGCTATAGCAAATCATTCAACTCCTAAAGGGCTCAGCAGAACCAATACTGTCTGGGGGCATAATAGCTGTCATGTTGGTTTTCTTGAGTCTATTTTGAGGATCTGTCCTGAAAACAAGTTTCAAAGTCTGAGTATCAGCATGGCACCCTGGCAACTAGAATGTTCAGAAAATTAATTGTTAAATGTTCCCATGGCTCTCTTATCACAGATTTATTTTCATTTTCTCTTTTAACTAAAGTCCATGTACTTTGTTATTTTTTTAATGCTGCACCACAAGCACAGGCTATGGGATTCATATATTTTCCATCCTCAAAGGATTTTAACACATTTGGCAAAGAATTGTTTGCTCGTCTGTACACCTAATTCCTTCTTGTTTTCAAACAGGCACTAAATACAGCAATCAAAAGTAAAATCCCATGTGTAGTGGTGGAGGGATCCGGGCAGACTGCTGATGTCATTGCCAGCTTAGTGGAATCTGAGTGCACTTCACTAGCATCATCTGTCATTAAAGAGAGGCTGGTCCGTTTCCTGCCTCGAACTGTATCTCGACTGGCAGAAGATGAGATAGAGACATGGATACGATGGGTACTGTGTTGTACAACTTATAGTTACAATATATAATACATAGATTGAACTTATATCTGGTTGGGCTCCTTGTGAGCCATTTATGCTTTGTGGTCCAGTGAGAATCACTTTATACTGGATCTTGGTCTGGAAAGCAGTTTTTTTTACTACGCTATAAATATTCCTTCACATTGTTTCATGATTTAATATAGTTTTAAAGCTGCAAAGAGGGATTAGGCTTCTTTTTTAATTCCAAAATGTGCCCCATATATTGTTTCTAATACAAGAGAAAATGTAATTTATTATAATGTTATATTACCTGGAACTGCAGACCAGTATCTACAATACAAATTATACATCTGAGAATTGACTGTTTAGTTTTATGAATCATTTTGTTTAGTATAGAACATATATTAGGAATATATCTAATGCATAACCATAGGTCAATGGATACCACCTTGAGTTTGTTTTCGTTTATACAGTTTTAAAATGTGCAGATATTATGTCACTGAATGATACGTGAATAAATATAAGAGTTATATCTATGAACAGCAAGTGCACCTAACATTTATTGCTGGTTAGGTATCTACCCTTCTATATAAAGTAAGAATTGTGGTGATAAGTCCTCTTTAGGATCAGATAACCTCAATGGCCCTGCTTGTAAATAACCTGTGTCCAGCCTGTGATCACAAACTTAACACCCACCAAAGGTGAGGTTTGGAGGGGCAAAAATGGATGACATAATGGCAGAAGAAGAAGTTGTGTCAGTTACATAGAAAAGGTACTTTTCTTAAAGCAAACAGGATATATTACTATAATGACAAGTTCAGACTACTAGTATTTTACTGCAGAATTTACTGCTTTCAGATGCCTACTATCAAACACTAGGCATTCAACAGTGGCTTCAGGCTATCACTGCTAGGCCTTTTTATGCATTTGCATATGGCTGTGCCATTTTTAGTGAATTGAGACCACTTTTTTGTGAAAACCACTCGTACAAGCATTTTAAGCACTTGCAAGCCACACTGATTCAAATCTATGAAGACAGCATGGTTGGCAAACCGCCCGTTGATGCTGCATGTAGCATAAAATATGTGTCTATTCTACTGCCTCCTACCTGCATGCAAGCAGTCCTAAGTGGTAAAAACTTGCAAAAACTGCTAGTCTGATTTTAGCCTAACTAACTTGTCACAGAACAGAAAAACCTGTTTTCAGGGTTGCTATGTCTGAGTAAGAACAAATACAGCTGAAGCTTTAGGAGAAAACTCCACTCTCCGTAGCTTTAACTGATGATCCGGAGATTCACCTCCAGCACTGTCAGAAACAGCAAACACAGAGTTGCGTTGGGGTACCCTTTAAATTAAATTGCACCACGTCACACTAATGTTACACAATGCAACAGTGTGAATCCGGCAAAAAAAATCTCTGTTTTATAATTTTTCTATTTTTATTTATCCTTTAATTTTTCACTTTGTGATATTTGGATTGATGAAATTGCAACCAACATGTAATATTCTATGGTCAGCATTAGCTTATTCCTAAATGTGCAATATTTCTCCAAAAGCACAATTATACCATATTATTTGTTTTAAGCAGAAACCAATTGAAAATCTAAAGTTCTGGACTAGCAATTATAATTTCCATTAATGTCTGAGCAGAGTTTGACCTGTTAAATATATCTGTCCTTTCATGCTGCACTTGGAAAACATTACATGATGGAAAAAGTAATTTTATAGAAATATGTGGTAGGACAGATGTAGATCAGCTTTTATCTCCCCATATCCTCAGATGTCTCTCTTTCTCCTGAACTGGCCAAAAGCTGTACAGCGGCTCCCAATAACAACTGTGTACATGGAGTGCTTCTAATATTCATTTGTATAAATGGATGAATTTGTAATGAAGGTTTTGGCGTCCAGACAAAAGCTGCTCATGTTCTTGGTACAGTACGCATATTTCCTCTATTAAGATGGGGCATGATGCTTCAAAAGGACAGACAAGCCACTCTGTGTGCCTAATAATAGTCCATATTTCCATTTTACTATGTGAAGCACTCCTGAACTATACCACATATTTGTAATGGCCAAATATTTAATCATGCCTGTCCTGTTAGTGCAGACAAAATAGCAGTTACAAGGAAAATATTTATTAGCATGCATTTAGTTGTTAGCACCTTTTATTATCAAGTGTATTATTGGTGCACTTAGAACTGGAACTGAGCACCGCTAATAAATGTACAATTGTTAGAATCTTCTGATCAGTATGCTTCATATTGGATCATTGATCATTAGGTATAGTACAGCCCAACAATCAATATCATTGAATAATTCCTCTTTAAAGTTAAAGTTTACTTTAAAACCATATAAACTTTAAACAGTCTCTCTAGATGGTACTGCACCCCGATAATTTTCATACATTTCCCCCCTAATTCTCCCAAATGTTTTGGAGGGGCTGTGGGGACACAATATTGTTTGCACATATATGGTGGTATTGCTATGTCATCTGAAGGTTTTTGCTTCAGGAGCCTAAATTTAAAACTCAAATAGTATTTTCCTTGCATTTTCTTGTTTCTCTGTCTGATTACCCAGCAGGCCAATATACAAACATCGTCATTGCTCTTTTTGCTGAATGCCACTAAGATGCTTATGCCTCATTGTTGAAAGTCACCTGATTATGATCGGACACTTCAATGAGCATACTGCGTCAAAATGCCACATCCCAAAAAAATACCATAAAAAATCAGACTTAAAAGACCTTCACTGAACCCAAGTCCACCAATCACATGTGGGACTTTGAATTTGGCAAACACTATAATTATAAAAACATACATTTTTTTGATGCACAAATTTATAAAAATTAACATTCACATAAAAATGCAAAACACATTACAAAATATGAGTCAGATTGATATTATTCCCAAAATTGGTTGAGTGATATAGTTTAAGATAGGTAGGTTTAGATATAGGTAGAGAGAACATAAACGATTCTATCGTAATACAAAGCTGGTCCACTGCAAACAAGCAAACAGTCACTAGTTAGGAATTATAATCTTGTATTTAGGAACATGCATTTTTTACACCAAGTATTCAGTAATTTGTTTTCTTTATAGAACAACTGTTTCATTAGGATGTTTTACTGCTGAAATAATGCTTACTTCACTTTTTCCATCCCCTTTTCCCTTATCTTTCCTCAATGTGTTCATGTCTGATTCTTCCTCTACTATATTCTTTTATTACATGTTACCTATAATGAAGGTTTTTTTTTGTTAAGAAATGTTTAGATATGCTAACAAGTAAATAGGATAATGAAAATAAGTATATCTAGTTTGTCCTGGCCCCCAAATAGATAAACACTATCACATTTTAAGAGAAGGTTATGCCTAATAATACCTATTAATTTGCAAATGCAATAAAAACAACAACATCACCCAATATCCCACAACTGCCCTGAACTGTACTGTATTTAGTCTGATTGCTACATTGAACTGGAGAAGATTGCTTATAAATTCATAATGCAATATATTTTTTACATGGAAAAATTGAGATCTAATAGATATAGGAATGTGGTAATAACTAATGCTGTACTTTTCAGACTAAAGAAATAATGGAACACATGCATCTTCTCACTGTAATTAAGATGGAGCAGGCTGGCGATGAAATTGTAAGCAACGCCATCTCTTTCGCTCTGTACAAAGGTAAGTGGTCATTAATGTGACAATAGTATGCTATTGGTATTTCTGGACACTGAGTTCAATTTATTCACTTTGCAAAAAATACCCAACTACAGGCAAGCAAATGATTTTTGGTTGCACATGAATGCATGGTTGAAGTCAACAGAACCTTACCTCATTAATAAACTAAGTGAATTACCCCTTGTTGAGTGATTATTCACTTTGCTAAGTGAACATCCCAAACTTAAGTAAATCAACCCAATTGAGCCAACAATACTATATAGCAATACTGCAAGTCATAAAGATTAACCAATTTCCAATAAATTGGTAATTCACGTCAGCAAAAATCTGTTCTCTCTGCTTTTTGTATCTCTAAACACACAAAAAAGCATGCTTGTTAGACAAGAGCATGCATGTGAAAGATTTGCCAAGGAAGGAAAATACCTTTGCCCCACCAAAACCCAGCTATCCTTGTGAGTGCTTCATTTATATAACAGGCATATAACTGTTTTTCATATTAAATTAAATTTAATCTGCTTTTTACCTTTTTGTTACTATACAGATTAGAACATATTTTAAAATATATACAGTAATTTGCATGCAAGCTTCACATTCACAAGGCTGTATACAGAATTATGGTTAACAGTGGTCAAGAGAGTTTCTTATAATGAACTGCAATGATAATTAGCAATTTTAACACATGTAGCAGTTTAAAAGATGGCTACTAGGTCGCCATTTACATCTAACAGAATCCTGATGAAACTTTTTTTTAGAGTCAGGCTGTTTACCCTTTGTTTAATGTACTTACCAAGGTTAGTTGTTGTGATTACAGCTTTCAGTACAAATGAACAAGATAAGGACAACTGGAATGCACAGCTGAAATTGCTGCTAGAATGGAACCAGTTGGACCTTGCTAGTGAAGAAATCTTTACAAATGATCGACGATGGGAGGTATGGCACATTATGCTGTATTTGTAAGCAACATATTTTAAAGATTCTATTGTTTAAAATTATGTATTTGGCTTAAACCTACCATTTAGATATAATTCGTTGGTCAGTAGTTATGTGAAACAACAGGCCTAGACTGCTTGTAGGCTTGAATGCCATAAAACCAGAAGTGGGATGATTGGAATTGTGTACTCAATAAGCCCTGAAACCTAAGCCTCTTTGAAGATTAATCTTTGCTCTATATAATAAATACAATTGTCACCTGAAGTACTTAATCAAAGAAATTGCTGACATGATGGATCACACAGTGGGCTAAGAGTGGTCAACGATTTGGTTTAAGCCTTATTATTGGAGTACTATTTTTTTGTTTGAGTATACTCTCAAATGTCAACTGATTAGGTATGATGTATAATTTTACTCAGAGATACTGTTCTCTTACTTTTATTAGTCAGCTGACCTAGAAGATGCCATGTTTGCTGCACTAGTGAAGGATCGCCCGAAGTTTGTTCGTCTTTTGCTGGAGAATGGTCTAAATCTACGAAAGTTTTTGTCCAATGAAATCCTTAGTGAACTTTTTTCTCAGCATTTTAGTACCCTAGTATTTCGTAATTTGCAGATTGCCAAAAACTCTTACAATGATTCCTTACTTACCTTTGTCTGGAAAATGGTATTGAGCTATCAGAGAAACCGCAGGGAGGAGAGGAATAGCTGTGATGACTCCGAGATTCAGGTAAGATCAAATCTGAAAGACACCTATTTGCACACACACTGGTGGATGTACCCAACAGAGCGCCTCTATGCAGGACTGACTTGGGTCCCCCATGGTAAACTAACTTGGGGCTCAAGTAGGGGCCTCAGTTTGCTGAGGAGGGTCCCATGTAGCACCTTCCTCTGTCTGCCCCTGTGCACACACTTGCTCCTAAAGAATCTACAAAGAAAAATGGTTGATGTGTCGTTAGTGTTAAGGTAAACTTTATAATGTAGTACTTGATATATAATTATGTGGACTCCCCAGCTGAAATCCAGCATTTTGCTCCCTTATTGAGAGGATTTGGAGGCTCAGGAGGGGCAGTTGAAACCTCAGCTTTTACAAAAAAAGACAATATTTGCATATATTTGATAAATAAAGGGTGATTTATTAAAACTAAAATGTAAGTGAAAAGTAACCATATCCTGCCATCTCCAGGAGTTGGACTCTAGGTGCACAAAAAAGAAACCTAAAGGGCCACTTGGAAGACATTTCCCTTTTTACCTAGTGTCTATAGAAGTAAGAGACTGACACTCCAAACACAGTCCAAGAACGGATTAATACAATTTCTTCTTTCAAGTAGCCAACTCAGATACAAGCTGATTGATCACAGCAGATCTCTACAAATTTTGCCACATTGATATATAGGTCAACATTCACTTTGACAGCCCTGCTTTAAATTGCAGTGGCATTTCTTGCGAATGTACTTACACTGGATTCACTAATGACTGAGTATAATTCCCTAGTCGCCATATCTCCCTGTAAAGAACTCAAGCCTCGATTTATTTTTTGTCACTGTTGATCACTATGGTTTACTGTTAACCGTTATACTAATTGCAGCATTTTGGTTAAAGAATTAAAAAAATACAAATATAAAAATGTATTAGATAAAATATAAAGATGAAAATATAAAAATGTTGTTACCTTGATTTTAGTTGATGCTTTACATTGATCTACATATGAAATTCTGGTAAGAGAAAACTGTGTATTTGCACGTTTCATTGGAGTGATAATTTAAGTGGCTGCTTTTTACATCTGCTTACTGTTTACAAAGTTCCACCTTGGTCATTGTAAGCAGATACGACTAGTTAATGTTTTCATCTTACTTGTTTCCATATTCATATTATTGTGAACATTAACACATACATGTTAGTGCATGGCATTACAAACTGAATTGATGTTTCACATTTAGAAAGCTTGAATAGAACTGTGTATGTCAGTGTTGTAACAAATCCATCATTTTTAATTATTTTTTGCTTCATTCAGGATCTCACACCAATAATAAAACATCCAATCCAGGTTTTGTTTATATGGACTGTACTGCAGAACAAGAGAGAGCTATCTAAAGTAATATGGGAGCAGGTAACATAACATTGCTTTATATGGTTTATGACCAGTCAACGTAAAATTGGTATTTTTGTAACTGGCACACTTAGGAAGGTGTATCACCCCATATCATTTCTGACTTTCATTGGTGAACTCTCCCTGCTGGAGTTTTCAGATTTCTTCTTCCTTACCAGGGAGTCTCATTCAATCCTCACAAATAAATACAACTTTTTACTATTATCACTTTAGAAATGACTTTGTTGGACGGACATGTGCTTGGACATACTTGTAGCCAGCTCCAAAACCTTTTAAACACATCTGAGTTATGAGCCATTTGGACAGATAAAACTTTCACACATCCTAATAGACAACAAAGACGTAGAAAGTGCCTGCCAAGTGGAACTGGCGCTTTTTTAGATTGTAATTTTTGATAAATGCAAATGGAGAGCGCTTTGATTCTGCATTTTTTTGTTACAGAAGAAACAATCTTGGTAACATGTAAATGTACTAGTGAGAGAAATATTAGTTAAATATGTGTAGTTCTGTTGCATCTTGAGAATGGCAAGTCATACTTGACGCATGGCCATTTACTCACTTCATAATGGGTTTTCACACCATTTGCACCTAATGTAGTTATTACATTTTGCTATGCATTGTTGCATTAAAAAAGGAGGTTAGTACACCATAAGAAAATGTGTTATCATGCTCTATCTACAGCTTACCATTGTTTATCTTTTTAAACTTAGACAAGGGGATGTACCTTGGCTGCTCTTGGTGCCAGCAAATTGCTGAAAAGCCTGGCTAAAGTTAAGAATGACATCAATGCTGCAGGGGAATCAGAGGAGATTGCATATGAATATGAAACCAAAGCAGTAGGTAAGACACAATTTTCTCTGATGTTTCTGATACATATTAGTAGGCACTATTTTGCTGACACTTACCAGCGGTGCTTGTAATAATTAGACTGTATAAAGGTTAACAAGAATGTATCACCAAGTGTACAAGTAGCTTTTTATGTGTTGTATATTCTGTGCTAAGTAGACTAAAAACTTTGAAAAAAGTAAATATTTATCATAATACCTCCACTTTATTAAAGAGCATTGGTAGAAGGTGGAGGATTGTTTAACTGGTAGTAACTGGCATGGTCTTTAACCTCTAAGCCATTGGCTACATGTCGCAATAATTCTAGTTGTCCCTCATGTGTGAGCCCAGAGGGCCACAGAAGCTGGAAAGGGATTTGTGCCAGAACTGGAACCACCGTCATAAGGGAATTAAGACCATGTAGCTAAATGCTAGTTACCCACTCTATCAGGGTCATACATAAATTAAAAAGACTCATCGAATTTTCATGGCCATTATTGCTCTGAGCAGCTGGTTTACACTTCAGTCTATTCCCCATTTTTTCCCTGGAGGTCGAAAACACCATTGCAATCTTAGTGGTGACATCCATACTGTGTGACAAACCCAATCTTTGGAATGCTACACATGCACACCCTAAACTCTACATGTAAAGATAAAAAATAAAAATATGAAATTTGTGACCATGAAGGAGCTTCTTCATGGCATTAAACAGGGAACAGTCACTTGATGCAAGGGAAAGTCTGCTAATCTGCTAATACAGTGGACTCTTGTGACTTCAGTTTTGCTAAATGTTTTCAATCCTGGGCCAGGTTTCCTGGATCACTCAGGTTCACTGATGAAAGTGTATCTTCTCCAGCCTTGGAGAGCTTTAATAAATCAGGCCCATTATCTGCATAAAACATATTCTACCAGTGATTGTCTGGGGTTTGTGATTTTCTTTGCATTGTCTGAAAAGCTGAATGAATAAAGATGAATACTTTTTGTTTTACACACATAAAAGCCCTAGAATCTATGACTGCTTTAGGCTGTGGTCTCTGGTCTTTCCATTAGTAAAAGTTTATCCATAGTAAATAAGAAATGTGTAATTGTGTAAATAAAAGTTGGTTTGTAAGTATAACCACATAGCAGCTTGCATTTAATCATGACTAATATACCTGAGGCCCCAAGGATCACTTAAGCTCTGTCTATACGGAGTTCATATAATTGCTCCCTGGCCAGATAAGTATTTATGTGTAATGGATTCAGATTAATATTTTATGCCAATTGTTCTGCATAAGGTGAAAAAAAGCTTTATAGATTAGACACTGGGTGTCCTCACAACTATGAGCTGCTTATATTTTATTAATATTATTTATTATATTTAGCTTAGCTTTCCATTTGTAATACACTGAAAATATGAACTTGCAAAATTATAATCAAAAATAAATTCAGGCTTCTGTTAAAGTGGGCTTCACATGAGGGTGTAAGATATCAGCATTAGGAAATCAAATTTGCTATTTTGACTAAGTATCTCTTTCTTTCTGTGAGCTAGCAAATTTGTGCTCATGCCTTGAGCTAGTAATTTGGTATTATAATGTTAATGTTATTAGAAAAGTGTGGTCTGGACAAATTGGGGTGGTAAGAGGCACAGCAATGCAGGAAGTTATGATTTCTACACATGTAGGAAATGTTAACAAACATGTAGCCTTTCAAGAACAGTGTAATTGTAGTGAACCTCAAAACCACTATGTACTTAAAAAAATATTCAGAAACATCAGCAAAAGAAAAAGCTGAATACATACATTTCTCACTGCCCACTCAACCAGAATGCTTTTCCATTCAAGAGAAATGCTCTGCAGAAGTCTGTAGGCAAAATCAGGGAGTGTCAATCTTCTTTGTGCCTTGCAGTGCTGACTAGTTCCTTTTTCTGTCCTCCATATCACTATTGTGTTCTTTAATAGCATGGAAGGTGGCAGGAGGGTGCTGTGGTGTACTAAGGAGACTGCCACATCAGAAATTTTTATTAAACAGTATTTATATAGCGCCAACATATTACGCAGCGCTGAACAATAAATGGGGCATTGTTGGTTTTCCAGCATACCTCAGCAAATCATTACTGGAATTTGACCTTCTGGCCGCTGTGATGTCTGTTTATTTTATTCATCAATTTTTTTTTTAAAAACAAGGTTGGTTTATCAATTATTCCTATTTTTATATAGATTAATTGAATAGATCACAGAGATAATAAGAAAAAGAAGACTTATTAAAGAGACAGGTCTGCAGCCAGAATGTATAGTAGAATTATTCAAACGGCAGCAAAGCCAGTTTTATAGATAAAATATAGATAACTATTTAGCAAAAGCAAATCTACCATATTTTTGTCATTCACAAACCCCTTTCACCACCATCATATATACATTATATATATCACTATATATAGTCTGTATATTCCACCGCTCAAACATGTATATGTCCACTCATGTAAAGTGGGAGCTTATATAATAAAGTGAATAGTGTATATGGCAAGTATTGGTTAAATAAAAAAAATTTAAATGACTAATTAAATAAAATGTTTCATTTGATATTTATACCTAGGCACTGGAAAGCACCACAGTACTATGATATGTGCAGTAGTAACTCATATGGCCTGATTTAATAAAGCTAGTAAGAGATCGACCATCATGGGAGAGCATGGGTAATCCTGCAAACTTAGAATAGATCTGATCCAGGAGTGCAAACATTTTACAACTAATTGCAAATGATTTTTAAGAAATCGATTTCAGGTTTGCTGGATCACCTAGGTTGTCCATTTATAATCTTTTTTTATTAAATCTGAGCCCTTTCCTACCAGCCTTACCGTCCCTGGCCCACCTCTTTTCTTTATATAGATTTATTCTTTCAATCCTCCATGCTCAGCATCATATGTTTTCAGGAAACTATATTCAACACCTTGTCAGCCCTCCCACAACCCATGATCTGTCTGCATTGTAGTGAGGTAAAGTCAAGCGCTAAGCCCATGTGATGATTTCTCTAGATCTAAAATAGGGTATGTAAAAAAAACAGGTTTTGTCTAAAATATTAGCAGATTCAAGCTTCAGCCCCACTATTTACTTTTGGCTGGGATTTTAAAGGTGAAATCACTTTCAGTACAACTTACTGATTATTTACTGATATTTCTCCCTAATATCCTGTGCTGACCTGTGGATTTTGTTTGTACAGCATAGGCAATGATTAGCAAATTTAACCAAAAACACATCATGTGATCAACAAACAAATGTGTGATTAATAGGGATGAGCAAGCAGGATTTGTAAGTTCAATCTTGCGGCAAATCGGGCCGTTCTCGCTTACCGAACATTTAAGCGCCATGAGGTCGTGTTCAAGGGAAACGAGGGAAAATGCAGGGGGCGGGAATGGTGCGGCTGGAAGTGATACATTTGCTCCCTGGATGCACAGCAAGGCCCAACAGCCCAATCAGGAGAGATCATATATACAGAGAGAGAGGCATATATACAGGGAAGGAGGGATGCAGGGAGAGACCTGCATTGTGACAGGGACAGGTTAGGAGCCTTCTGTATATCTTGAAATATACAGATTGTGCAGTTTTTTCTTGCTACCTCTTGCTATCTAGCAAAAAAGGCAGAAACATTTCTGTGCTACTCTCCAAAAAAAAAGATATTTCATTCTGATAGCACTTGCTATCTATCAAAAAAGCCAGAAAAAAGTCTGTATCTCTGTCAAAAAAATACAGATATTTTTATTCTGATTCCACTTGCTATCTATCAAAAATGGCCCACTGCCTTCTCCTCCTGCTGTTGCTGCTGCTTGTCAGTACTCAATTCACTAAAATTGAATTACACACTTCTGGGTGGCATTGACGATGCACTACACCCAGCTGTGGATGTCAGTTACCAATGCGGTCCACGCTCCGTCTCCGCCCACCGCTTCATCCTCCCGCTGCAGCTGCTGCTGCCTGTCCAGTACTCCATTCACAAAAATTGTATTACACACTTCTGGGTGGCATTGACAATGCACTACACCCAGCTCTAGATGCCAGTTACCAATGCAGTCCCAACTCTGTATCAGGACCCATCGCTTCCTCCTCCTGCTGTTGCCTGTCAGTACTCCATTTACTAAAATTGTACACTTCCGGGTGGCATTGACGATGCACTACACCCAGCTCTCCATGAATCCTACTAATGCGGTCTCTCTGGCGACAGCTGAACAGAGGCCACACATTGCTACTGGTCTCGCTGACCCACGCTCCATCTCTGGTCCTCCATCTTTGCCTAATGCCACTGCGCTACTTCTCCACAACTTTATGGGTGTCATTCCTAACACGTCATCCAGGTCATGATGCCAGCTAGCAATTATAATATTAATAAACAGGATTTATATAGCGTTAAGATTTTATGCAGCTATATAAATTCAATAGGGGTGCGCACAATTAATAGCAACGCGTTGTCGTGCTAGTGGGGTGAGTTCACCCTTTTTTAATGCCATAATGTTTATGCTGCCTTCTGGACGCTGTCAATCACGCAAAAATCCTATTTGCCTGCTGCCATTTTCTGGAAAACCACATGGTCTTTTGGAATTTTTGTACTTTTTCCTTGTTGCCACTGTTCTCCTTCACTTACCTAGCAAATTTGGTGGTTCTAACGTGTATAGGGGCTTAGCTGTTATTGTTCAAAGTCGGCCCATTGACTTTAATAGAATTAGCGAAATCGATTCCCTGAAATTTGGCAAGCCCACCAAAAGTTCTAGGCAATTTTTGCCAAACTGTCGGAGGCCTTCTCGCTCATCCCTAGTGATTAATTTATAGCAGCTAACGAGAAATGAAAGTCTGGCCTTTTAGATTAGCTGCACTCATTTTTTATTCTTGCTTTGTGTTGATTGCATATCTTGTTACTGTGCTTTTTTATTTGATAAAACTATTTGTGTGATGCATTTTATATATATGCCCATAATTCTGTTATTGGTCTAGAGCTATTCTCAGAGTGCTACAGCAATGATGAGGATTTGGCAGAGTTGCTGCTTGTGTATTCCTGCGAGGCTTGGGGAAATAGTAATTGCCTTGAAATGGCTGTAGAAGCAAAAGACCAAAGATTTATAGCACAGCCAGGAGTGCAGGTAAGAATCAAGCATATCTTATATATAAAAAGGTAAATCAAATGTAAAATGTTTTATTGAAAGTCACAGGACTCAGCAGATTGACCCCATAGCTGTCATTTTACTCCTGACATTCATCTTGCGTAAAAACCTAGCTCACTTCTTATGGCTGCCATGGTCCTAATTTTCTAAATAGCCCTGCAAAGGGAAAATATTGATTTGACTATAAGCAACATTTTGTTTGGTTTTATTCACGAATCTGCTTGAAAATGTTCTTGAAATAACACTTGCCCATGAACACAGGGGGTGTTTTTAGGGGATTGTATATTTAGAGTTTCTTTTGTTTTATTATATTCTATATTGGTAAAAGATTATTGGTAAATGTATTATAGTGTTTGTTTTTGAGTTTATTCACCTTTTTTATTTGATAGTTATATTGTACATAGCCTTTTTAATTTTTCACTGATTTTTCCCCTAAAATAATTTGGCTATTTAGGTGCCCCAAAGGAAAAGGGCCAGAAAATGTCAGAATACATTTGACCAATACTTCAATAAAATTATTTGTGTTGAAATGTTGGAGTTCTGATGTTGGGGAAACTTACATTTTAACTTATCTCTAGTCCTAAATGTGAGTCTTTTAATAGCGGATGGATTTCTTCACAAAAAAATCATACACAAGGCCACAGTCCTGCACAGAAACACAATGAAAATTCTGATGTCTTCTCATTCTTCTTGCAATTGAATATATAAAACAGAAATAATGATTTAAGTTAAAAAGTACTTCATTACATTGTGGAAATCATTATCATATACACTGATATCAATAGATATGCAAATGTCCTTCCTATGGATTTTTTGATGAAGCATATACAGATAGATGTTACCCCTTCCATGGTGTTGCAGTTATGAATGGTAATATAGGCCCAAGTAATATGTTGTATATGTTGTCTTCTTCTTTAATTTGTAAGTAATTTTCTCACAGCTTTACCTTTGTTGTGAACTGCTGCTTATGTAGAGACTTTTCCAACAATTTCCCTTTTCCAAACTACATCTGCCCCCCCCCCCCCCCCCCCACCCACTTCCCTTGCAGTTAATTTTCTCTCTTTTTTCTACCACAGAATTTCCTTTCCAAGCAATGGTATGGGGATATTTCCAGAGATACCAAAAACTGGAAGATTCTTTTGTCCCTGTTATTCATTCCTCTCATCGCTTGTGGATTCATATCATTCAGGTATTTTCATTATCACATTATTAGTCAAATCTTTTACAGTATCTAGCTTTAAGTTAAGTAGGGAGAACATTGGAACCACTGCCATTTTTTAATCTTTCATGGGTTGAAGTAACTTTCCTTTTTGTTCTATTCTCCTTGTGACCCCTGAGACAGGAAGGGAAATCTTGGGGACACAGACGACAGTGTCATTATTTTTAGTTGTCTGTTTTCCTATTGTGATTTTTTTTCTATCAAATTGACAGGGGGGGCATTTATTTTTATTAATATTTATTAATAATAATAATAATAATAATAATAATATTACTAGTAAACAGTATTTATGTAGTGCCAGCATATTACCCAGCACTGTACATTAAATAGGTGTTGAAAATGACAAACAGCAAGCAATTACAAACAATGAAACGGGGAGAGAGGACCCTACTAAGAAGAACTTACAATATTCTTCACTGTATTCAAAGCTAAAAAATAAATTGGGCAGATTTTTGGGTTTAGGTCAACCTGCTTTAGAATACTTCTTAGTAGAACAGAGATAAAAAAGGGTTTATCTTAGGGTTAGTATATATGTAAATTTGACTTTGGAATTTGTGTTGTGTTCACCATGTATTGCATTTCCCCTACATTTACATGTGTTTGCCATGTATTTGCCATATACTCACTTTGTGGTGGATTAAACCATGTAATCCTGGCCTCAACCCACCTGAAATCCCACATACACCAGCATGAATAGTCTTTAGTGAAAAAACAATAGGGTGTATTTATCTATTTATTTTGTTTTCTGTTTGATTCTTGCAGGAAAAAAGCAACAGATCCAAAAAGACCAATCCTTTTGAATTACTTTGCTTTTTTCACCTCACCTTTTGTTGTCTTCTCCTGGACGGTCATTTTCTACATTGGATTTCTACTTCTTTTTGCATATGTCCTTCTTATGGATTTTCAGATATACCCCACAGGACTCGAGATTGCAGTCTATGTACTCGTTTTTATCTTGCTGTGTGATGAAATCAGGCAGGTATGATGCCAATAGGTATGACACCAAAACCGATGGTACATAATACATTTATTTACACAATGGTCCTCATTTAATGGGAGTGGAAACTCTGATTTGTTAAGGGGTAGTAACAGGGATCTCTACTGTCCCCAGCCTCTTCTACAGCAGGCCGCTAGTTTTCACTTACATATATAGTATGTTATAGTATGTTTTTACTCTCTTACTGTCCTTTCATTATATACGCCTAATATTTTGTACATACCATCGGTAAAATAATTGAAAGCCCCCTATCCCTCGTTAGTTAAATTATCAACCAACTTTATTATTACCAACTTTATTTTTAGAGTTTTAGAGTAAGGGATCTATGGAACTCCATTCACTTATTTTGCTGTCTGTGTTCATTCAGGGAGTGTTCATTCTTTATTTACCCCCATAGCTACCCCCAGAGGAAGTATACTCAAAACTCAAAAAAAACACACTTACCTTCAATCCCGCAGGGCAGTCCGATCACTCCGGGGGTGTTCGGCATCGGGTCCTGCATCATCTCGGCATCCGTCCCGGGGTCGGCGCCCAGAGCCATCTTTATCTTCTCTTCTGGGTTCTTCATCCTATGTCACCCGACCCAGGTGCGAGATCGGGTGATGTAAGATGAAAAATAAATTTGCCGATGTGCATGCGTGAGATCAGCAAATTTTTCTCATTGAGCAAAAAAAGCTCATTCTTCGCATGCACAAGATGCTCGGGCATGCGCAGAAGGAGCACCCAATAGCTTCCCGGGATGCCTGACGTAGGCGGATGTAGGCGGCCGAGAATTAGGGGGCGGTGCTGCACCCTTTTTTTTTTTTTAAAAAAAAAGGGTGTTGCACCTAAAAAAAAAACGAATGTTTACCTTATGTACCCTTTTATGTAAAGTGAAAATTCTGAGTTTAGGTGCGCTTTAAGTGTTGAGTGCTATTTAGATTCTTAGGCCAGCTTTGAAATCATCAATACCAAAATAGACAGTTAGTAAAAAAAAGGGTTGCTATCATATCTATATATCTATGTCTACTTAGCAATTGTAGCGTCCAGTTACCACTTCATTCAGCATCAGCAATAGTTTAAAATAGAGTGATATCTTTTATTGAGAGGTGCTTTGCGGTGTGTTGACATGCATTGCCCTATGTCTTTGGAAAACCTAATTTAAGTTAGGTTGAGGGTTATTCTTCAGTTCAATGCACTCAAAATGTTGTCTTTTTCAGCATGCTTTAAAATGCATTGGTGGAAACAGACTGTATTAAAGACAGGGGGTTTTCAGACATTACTGCAACAAACCTACTGGTGGAATGATCCCTTATTAGTTGAGCTCTTTCTGGTATAAAATATGCATAATTTATATCATCAGAATGTTAACTACTTACATCAATATAATTTATTGATTCATTCTAATTTAAAAAATGAACAAAAAATGCCTCTGTTATTTAATTCTTCAGATTTTTATGGATAAACGTCATACAATTGGTTGCTAGTAGATGCGTCACTTTGCCTTTCTTTATACATCAGGTGTATATATTTTTGTGTGATATACACACACATGTATAATAATGCATGTCTACCTTCATAGATGTACATGAGTGGGATCAAGTATTTTACTGACCTGTGGAACATTATGGATATCTTGGCCATCTTATATTTCATAGCAGGAATTATGTTCAGGTAAGTCTCTTTTCAAGCTTATGGATGATGATTTAATTATTATAAACCTAACTGGTGTTTTAACATTTATGGGTGATAATCCAGCATTAAAAAAAACTTTTGGTGACACTTTTAGTGTGGAAAACAAGAGTTGTAAGAGCTCAACAGGGAAAAGTTGTAAGAACTGATACATGTAAACAAACCTTAACGGAAAAACTGCTCAAAGTGTAAACTCATAAACAATTTAATGTAGCAAAGAGTTAAGATGGTATTGTTGAAAAATGGGAAGAATGAGTAAATTCAGAGGATCATTTGTCACCCCTCTGCCTTGGCAATCTTAGATGAGTCTTTTGTTTGGTGATGTGGTGATGAATGACCCTAGTATGCTTTGTTAATGGATTCATAATGTTTGCGTGCTTACCTATGTATCTACACCCTATTTTTGATCACCCTAAGTTGTCTCAAAAAATCCAAATTATCATTGCTATATATTTTTATGTGTTCTGTTTGGAACTAGATATTCTTTTTTGTTTGTAGTTTGATAAATATATTTCTTGGCTTTGGACATATGTTTTGGCTATTAACCCAGTGATAATTGATGAAATTTAGAAAGGTCACAATAACAAACTAGCCAAGCTAGGCTGGATATTTATTTTACAAGTGGAACATGGTGGGCAGAGACCACCACTGACAATTGTTGGCAGGCTTTGCTCCCGCCCACCTTGCAATTTTAGGTAATTCCATCAACTTTCTGTATAGAACCATAAAAAAGTGAATTGAAGAATGCAACTTCTTAGTAAAGGGAAAAGTATGTATGTAGGCCTGCTAATTCCCCCTCAATAATAACACATCCTTTGTCCCTGAGATACATGAGAAATGATGGAGTGATATAACTCAAGCACACCTACCAGAAATTTAAATAGCAGTTTGGAAAGACTGAACGCATATTTATTATTTATTATTTATTATAAAAGTCACCCAGTAGAAACCTCTTCTTTCCTGCTTAGACTTCACAGGGAAAACTCCAGTTCACTGTACACTGGACGGGTTATTTTCTGCCTGGACTATATCATATTCACTGTACGCCTCATCCACATCTTCACCGTTAGTCGTAACCTAGGACCAAAGATCATTATGCTGCAAAGGATGGTGAGAAAAAATATTTTGTGGTGCTATTGGCTAGGTTTGTCAGATTGTGTAGGTCTCAATTTGTAACACTTTGTTTCCCTATACCCACTTTATAGAGTCTCTGACTGTAGTGTCACTAATATGACTTACTGTAATTTCTGATACTGCAACATAATGATTTCAGAGTAACCAGAATTATCTGAATTTGGATGTAAATGTTTAAAGCAGACATCAGAAAGTAGATTAATTAAGGTTAAAAAAAATATATATGTAAAAAGTCTAATCCGCAGAAAGAATTATAATTCTGTTTATCTTATTTTGTTATCTTTTATTAAGGACCAAAATATGGAAAAATGTAACTCTCATTATAATCTTTCTGTTCTTTCTTCAGCTCATTGATGTCTTCTTTTTCCTCTTCCTGTTTGCTGTTTGGGTGATTGCATTTGGAGTGGCTCGTCAGGGAATCCTGAGATGGAATGAGCATCGCTGGGAATGGATTTTCCGCTCTGTTATATATGAACCATATCTTGCCGTGTTTGGGCAATACTTCACTGACGTGGACGGTAATCCTCTTCCATCACTTCATGTACAAATGGTATAAGTAAAGAAGCAGAGTGCCTTCAATGGAATGTCTTGTACAGTCATTACATATTTGCAGCCTCCATAGAAAGATGTTGTTCTGCTTTCTCTGTTTCTTATGCTGTAAAGAGCCAATAGATAAAATGTAAAGAGGTGGATAAATGGGTGCACTATATCAGCTATATATTCACGATATATATGCAATTATATCATCATTATATTTTTTACTATTTTTAATTGATGGCAGAGATAGCTTGCTAAAAGGCTGCTATATACAAATACTAATCAAACACATGCCAGTTGGTATTCTCCAATGCATGGTAAAGCACTCAAAAGAAAATGCACACAAAAAACAAGACAATTTATAGGATGGACTTGGAGTAGAAAACTTTTTTTCTGTTCATTTTCTTTGGTAATTTGTAGATAGTTACAGTGTGGGTGCTGTAGATAGCCACTATACCTTTCAATTTAGCTACAAGTTATTGGTGTGACATGGTTATCCACAGCTGCATTAATAACATTAATAGCTACATGACTGTGTCTTGTTTGATTGACATTTAAAGCAAACCTGTAATATAGTGAAATCTTCCAGACTCATCTGCTACTGTACAGTTGGTAGCCTTCAATATCTCTAGTCAGTGTCCATCAATCAATGAGTGTCACTGGTATCCTTCTGAAAATACCAGTCCTTTCAGATATGAACACATCAACCAAAACACAGCTACTAAATACTAGGTTTGCATACCACCATGTGGGCATGGAGTTCTCATACCAGAGTGAAATGACTGAGTGACATTTTAGCACAGTTCTTTGCAAGGGAACAGCAGATAGAGATGGCAAGTATGAGCACAAGAATAATAGCTGGGATGGAGTAAAGATTTTACATGTTATCATTTATTAATACATTTTTTTTACTCCTAGGGACAACTATTGATTATAGTCACTGCACTATCAATGGAAATGAATCAAAACAGCTGTGTGTGGAAATGGACGATGACAGAAATCCCAGATTCCCAGAGTGGATCACAATCCCACTTGTCTGTATCTATATGCTTTCTACCAACATCCTGCTTGTAAACTTACTCATTGCTATGTTTGGGTG
Organism: Pyxicephalus adspersus; assembly: GCF_032062135.1. Classification (NCBI taxonomy): domain Eukaryota; kingdom Metazoa; phylum Chordata; class Amphibia; order Anura; family Pyxicephalidae; genus Pyxicephalus; species Pyxicephalus adspersus. Next base: position 53,860,306 of record NC_092864.1, on the reverse strand, counting down.
AGTTAAGACATTGAATAGTCCTCTATGGAGGTGTTGTCCATAAAATACAATCCAGTACAAGATTATTTTCCCACAATTTGCTTGTCCATGGGAAAACTGTCTTTCCTGTCTCCAAAGCTACAATATACGTTTTATTGTGATTGAGGTAAAGGTTTAAAAAAAGCCAGTAAGAATCCCTTGACTTTTTCAATATTTGAAAAATATTGCATCCATTTAAGCCTAAATTCTAGGGAAGTATATTTTTGAAACCATTATGAGTTGGCAAAATCACTGTGGGAGCATAAGAAGCAAATCATTATTATTAATATTATTATTATTATTAATAATAATAATAATAATAATAATATTAATAATAATAAACAGGATTTATATAGCGCCAACATATTATGCAGTGCCATACATTAAATAGGGGTTGCAAATGACAGACAGATATAGACAGTGAAACAGGAGGAGGAGAGGAACCTGCCCTGCAGAGCTTACAATCTAAGAGGTGGGGGAAGTAACACAAAATCAAATCATAGTTAGTTGGTTGGCCAATGTGAACTCTCAATTCACTAGTTATGCACTGGTATTTAGGTGTTGTTTGGAAAGCATTAATACCAGATTCTAAGCATCTCATTTTGCTTACCGTGTGAATCCAATCTAACAGATGGGACATTTGCACCGACCTGACTGCTATGTATTATGTGTTAGAAGATGTGAGATCCCTAATTTGTATAGTGTTATCTTTTATTGCATTTCCAATATCACTGTTATACTTAATAGCCAGTCTTGTACCATTATCATTATATAATTACTGTTTTATTAGATACACAGTGGGCACAGTACAGGAAAACAATGATCAAGTGTGGAAGTTTCAGCGCTACTTTCTGGTCCAGGAATATTGCAGTAGATTGACCATTCCATTCCCATTTGTCATCTTTGCTTACATTTATATGGTAATGCGGAAGATGGTTAGTTGCTGCTGCAAAAAACAGGAGCAACCACCTACACCTTGCTGTAAGTGAATATGTTAAGCTACTTTTGCTAGTAATGGAGAACCTTTTAAACTTTTAGTGATATTACAATAAATTGTAGGTATACTAATAATGCAACTAAAACATACAGAACAGAGTACAGGAATATTCCTTTTTGCCTATGGGAATTAATCAGAACCTTTGTTTCTGGCTCATCTCTGTATCTGTGGCAAAATTAAAAAAAGGATTTTAGGGGAATAATTTGGGGATACATCTACGGTTAACACCGGGTAAAAACTTATTACTTACTTATACCACATAACTATTTTTTATTAGATGCCAGAAATGCCTAGGCACATTCAAGTTATAATATTTGATAGATTAGGTTCTTCTACCACAGGGGTGTCAAACTCTGGCCCGCAACATACTTTTTTTTGGCTCCCCAAAGGAATCAAATATGAAATGCAGCTGGCCCACCGCTGCATTGAAATAGCGCCGCTACTACAATTCCCAGCATCACTCGCATCTATAGACCAGTGGGCCCCCTGCCTATGAGTGGCCCCCATTTGACTGTTTTATAGACGCAGGGAATTGTAGTAACGGTGCTATTTCAGTGAAGAAGGATATCCAGCCACTATAACATTAAGCCCTGCATTTACCTGTATTCTTGAAGCAGGGAATTGTATTAGCGGTGATATTTCAGTTTCAAGTTTGGCCTGCCACTTTGTCTAAGTTTTTGGCCCACTGTGTTTTTTAGTTTGACACCCCTGCTCTACCACACCCCTAACATTCTGAAATAAAAAAAAAAAAAAGTTTGGAGGCATGGCCTGACATGGCCCCAGTTACTCACACCACATCTCATTAATATTCATATATTTAATTGATTAAACCAAATGTCTTTTGCACACCACTTATTTTACTATATACTGGCTCTTCAGTATTACAACTGCAATCATTTAGAGGCTGCATTAAAATGTTAGCGCAGGGAAACACTTTTGGTATTTTTATGATTGAAAATGCAGATAACAGATTATGAATCCCTAAACACTGTATGTTGTACAATTGCAATTAATACATTTCCTTTAAATTACTTCAGTAAAGAAAATGATTTTTGTTAACTATAATCATGCTTTGTTTCTGCAGGTCACACAAAGGAAGACATTGAGACCTTGTCCTGGGAAGCTGTGATGAAAGAGAATTATCTGGTGAAACTGAACAGCTGTTCACCCAATAATACAGAGTGAGTGCTATCTGGTGATCAGAGATATGAAAGAATTTTGAAAAGGATATTGAGGGAATATTTGTTTTAATATAGGTAACCAAAGTAAAACTGGCCATTAAAAATGTCTAAATATAAATCTACAAATCATTCTGATTAGCAGCATCTAATCGTTTCCTGAATTACAGCTATTCAATTTTCTCATTTTGTTCATTAAGATTTCTACTATTAGTGGAAAATTACACATGCAGCCAATGATCTGCCTAGTGGATGGAGGAAACATGCACCAGAGAACTGTGATTAGTGCAATTTGCCTGATTCTTCCTATTGGTCATTTGCCTTATGGAGTGGCATTACTTAACTGAATACTAAAATTGTGTTGTCCATCTGATTTGGCAATAATTGTAAATAGTCACTTCTAAAAGTCATAAATAATCTCATATACTGGCAAATACATTTATTGTTTGATCATCTTTTTTATTCCATTTAATTTAGAGACTCAGACTGTGTTGAGGTTGTGGTGTGGTTACATTTTGGGCATGTGGGTCATGCTTCTAATTCTATTCTACATGTATGAATCAGGGTGGCAGTGAGCACTGACATTCTCTCTATAATGCACAAGAACTACGGCAGCATCAAAGACAGCTGAGTGGCAGTTAAGGTTCCAACCGCCAGGAGCCACATGGAACTACCTGATCCCTCTACATGTGTGAACACCACATGTCATATTAACATAACAAGAAAGCCATGTGTTTTCCAAGAAGTTCATAGTACAGAGTTTTAGAAAATACAATACAAATAATAAAATGTAGATAACATGTATTTTGTGTATTAAAACTTTTAAATACATTTCACCTGAATTTCTATAAAAAATAAATCATTTAGGATATAATATATACACCGTCATAAAAAATAACACAAACATTTCTTTGACTGTGTTATATTTTATGTATATGGTGTGGGTAACATCTACACTGCATGTGGTGTTTGACCATGCTTAACTAATAAAATATACTGACTAAAGAGATTTAAATGAAATGAGAGTCGTCTAAATATTTCTCCTAGTCATCAATGCCCTTGGGGAATGACAGTGATGGTAAATACAAAATTCTCAGTTTCCACCAGAATGGAAATGGAAGGGGCATCCCTCACACTGAAAACATAAACCTGTTGTGTATACTGAGTCTACAGATCAGGAAGTGAAGTGAAATACCCATAATGGCATAGCAAAAAAATCACAGTCTTCTCTGTGATCTTCTATAATTTATCAAAAACAAGAAAAAATATAACTGAGCAAATACTCCTTGTAACATTTAACTTAATAAATATGATAATTTAAAAAAGTATCAATTTAAACAAAAGCTTGTTAGAACCATACATAGACCTAAATAGATTGAACAAATTCATTTAAAGGAGTGTTGGGGTGTTGTGACAATGCTGATAAAAAATCTCGCATTCCTTTAACTAAAATTAGCCATTGTTCTGCATAAAGCATCAATTATTGTGTTATAAAATATTTTTGCTACTTTAACTATACTTTGGTCACTGATCCCTTGTGAAGTCCTGACCATGATTTATTGACTTATTTGTCCTAATCTGCTGCCTGTCCTTGATCTAGATATATTTCATGTAAGATTAATGACACATATTGTCAAATTTGACACTACCAGCTGCTACAGTGAGTATTTGCCCCAGATTTTTTTTTTTTGCTATGGGACCTATGATTTGTATTTTTGCTCCTATGTATAATAATGGAATTATTTTAGCAAAGAAGAAGGACTTTCATCTCCAGTGATGTCTTAATCCTTGGTGGCTAAACATTGTGAATCTGCTGTTGACAACTGTATGAACATTTCATGCTGTGAAGAAATTATATTAAATATATTCTTACCATAACACCATGAATCAGATATTTTCTAAATTAGGCAAATCCACTGAAATAAAGAGGAACATGAATGCAATACAGTCAAATGTGGAAGGTCTTAAACTGCTTTTCTTTCATTCTAGGGCAGAACAAAGATTTAGGCAAATGGAGACAAAGGTAAACTTAGCATTGCCCCTTGTCGAATTATTTTAAAGTTTCATATTTGTACTTGTTTTTTTTTTATCTAATTGTAATGCATTTCTTTACAGCTCAATGACCTGAAAGCATTAATCAAAGATATTAGTAACAAGATAAAGTGATGTCCTGTACACTGGGGAACATAATGGTAATGTACTATACAACGTCATTTAAAGTTCACTTATATATTTTGCATTTTTTTTTCTTTGTAAAGGAAACACCATATTTTCTATTAGTAAGGGAGAGTTAGGCTAAGTACACATCAGGTGATCGTCATCTGATTCACTTCAGGGCTAGTATCAGGCGAGAATCTGAAATGTTTACAGCGGCTTTCCAAAGTTGTTCATGGATCCATGAACAACAAAAGATAAACGAGCGCAATGCAAATGAAGGAAAGAGAGCACAGCGGGGTTTTGCTCACTCGTTCTCCCCCTCCTCTTTCCATAGGGCTGTATGTACAGTGCTCTTTCATTCATCTTTCAGTCTTTTGTTGTTAGAATGCATCGTGAAAGACCCTTTCCAATAACAAAAATCTAACATGTGTACATAGCCTTTGACTCTGCAAAGTTTTTATTTCTGTCTGGCTTTTCATTAAGGATCTCCCTCAATTTTTCAGGTGACCACTGTCACCAAAATCAAGAGTAAGTGAAAATCCAAACAGTTATCTGTCTGTTTATAAAGCAGTGAATCTTTCATTAAGCTTACATACTCTATTGGAGAACCTTCTAGATCCTAATGTGTTTTCAATGGCAGTGATTGATTCTCTACCCAAGAATGTTTTAATCCATAACGACTGTTCATCCATCAATCAGCCCAATCCAGTGCTCGGACAGATCAATGTAAATCATAATTGGATGGCTCTTCCTGGTATAGTAAACAGTTGGGAACACTCCCAGTAGCTGCTTTTTGTTCCGAGGCATTCCCTACTATTACAGGGAGAGCTGTGTAATAAATGCTGGGAAGCATTTCCACTGACTTCTGGCTGTTAGGCAATGTTCCCTGCTCATTTACATCTGCTTGTTGGAGCATTCCAAATCTGTGATAATTGATAAATTGATCAGGAATGCATTGGTTTCCAATAGATGTTTTTTTTATTGAATCTAATATCAAATTCTGGATATATCAAAATTGTGATCATAGCTCACATTGGTTTTTAGGCATTCCACAAAATATTACCAACCTGATAATAGAATGCAAATTCCTTTATATCAGAAATTGGGAGCAAAATAACATGTAATTACAGTATCCCACTTGGATGTGCAATAGTAGTGGAGGTGCAGAAGTGGTGAACCAAAAAGAGGAACATGCCTTTTCCAAAGAATCTAGTAGTTCACAGCACAGCACTCAAGTTGGAAACAATCTCAATGCGTTTCGCTAATAGTCAAACTTCTACAGGAGTAAGTACGTGTTATAAATTTGAAGCATTATTATTATTATTATTATTAAACAGGATTTATATAGCGCCAACATATTACGCAGCACTGTACATTAAATAGGCATTGACAACTTTAAAATAAAAGGAGGTCAGTGAAGGAAATGACAACTACACACCCAGTCACATTGTAAAGGTAATCCACCAAAAGTAGCTCAGTGAGCACCAGCAATCTAGGTATTGATTGGCGATGGGATCAGAAAAAGCCAAAGTCTTATAGAGAGTATCAACCAAAACGTACAGTGGAAAGCATAAAATGAGTTCAGGGGGTCGCTGGCTTCGCAACTATTGGCTATTTAAACCTAATTGTTAGTATTATTTTGTGAGATGCCTAAAAAGTGCCAATGTAAGCTATGATCACAATTTCAATATATTTGCTGTCTGACTGGAACTGGCATCTTTGTTGGTAAACCTTAGTTTAAATTACATATCAAATCCTAAAGCTTTTTTAAGGAACCCTTTTGACAAAAAACACACAGTTAGGCACTCCGGCACACATAGCAATTCGCTACTATGCCTCCAAGAGCAGCAAATTGCACTACAGGTAACATGTTTGAATGCATTGTCTTTGCATTTCTGGTGGTAGTGCAGTTCTTTCTCGAGAGGAGGAAAAGCAATCACATGACCAGAACTAACATGTCGCTGCCAGAGACCATGATGCAACCACACTGCAACCACAATGCTAATAAACAATATGCAAACACTTGCACAACTACTCCCATATAGCTGAATAGGAGTAGTTGGGAGCACCGTTAATCACAAGGTACGTTGCAGTTTGCCATTGTCTAAAAGGGGTCTTATTCTCCTACTAGGGGCCCTTTTGGTATGCCTTATGCCTAAATTAGCGTTTACATATATATATATATATATATATATATATATATATATATATATATATACATTCAGCACTTGTCCAAAGTATCTACTCATTGTTTTAACCAGTTTTATGTTATCCCTTTGTCCCTTACTCCCACATTTTTTCCCTGATCTCTTTATCCAGATACCCCAAATGGTTCACTTCTCCAGGTTTCATGCTCTACAGAAGAGATCAGCAGAGAAAGTCACGTCATCATTGGATGCTCTCACAGTCTTGTCCTCAGTTGGCTGAAATTTCACATGGAATTACATCCTATAGCTCTCTTTTGTTAAATAGATTGCTTTTAAATGCACTACTAATGCTATTGGGTAGTTGACTAATAAATAGGTAGAAGCATCCTAAATGCACATTTAACTTATTACATTTTGAACCATGAAAATGACCAGCTGCAAAATAATAGCAGGACTGTTATAGCAGCTTTACCTCCAAAGATTTGTGGAATATTATGACAAGTGTGTTCCAGTATATACTATAGATGATTACAATGACTTTTTAAGTGGCTTAATTGCAGAATCGAGACCTAGAGAAAGGAAAAATGTTAAGACCCTTACTACTTTATTTGTAATGTTTGTTAGAGTAGAATAGCACTGTTTGAACCTTTTCAAAACATGAAATGCAATTTTTTCATATTGCATTTATTTGCTGAATATCATTAAACATTAAAAACAGTCTCATCCATTGTGGTCTATGGAATTTTTAAAGAAGACAATAGCTAACTTTTAATCTTTACCTAGTCATCAGTTGGACAGTGGTGGTCAGAACATACCAGAGTCTTGTTCTGGCTCAACGGTCTCTGGGACTTTAGAGGATACTTAGTTTTATATCACAAGGAAGAGTTCATAGTCCCATCAAACATCAATTTACAGTGCTTTTGCTCTTTTTGACATGAGCCAGTATATGTTTGTGATGTTGGTACTTGTATCTGTATTAAAAATAAACTTGATGAAAACATGCTTCTTTGCTTCTTTTCATGTTTTTGTATCTATGTAGTTAGAGTTTTATTACAAACTGTGATTGTTAAAAGAAGCAATAATAAAGCATTTCTGATCTCACTTCTTACACAACTGATACTGAGACATAATGTATCTTACACAACTGATATACATCCTTTTGTATTGTTGACAATGACATTTGTGTGAACTTGTAATGTGTCCTATCAGTGGTCAGTTACCAAATGTCTGTTCAACTTCTGGGTCAGTGAACTACATTATGAAACAAATGTATGCTTTATGACCTGGACTTTAACAAAACAGACAGGCCGGTATATGAAAACAGTTGAAAACAGCAATAGAAAAATGAGGCCACTCCAGCAGTCTCAGACCCTACTCTTTAGTGAGCACAAGAGCTGCTTCCCTGGTAATCATACCAGTGCCGGACTCCCATCTCTGCCATGTAATTATGTAAACTGAAAGTCACGCTGCATTTTACCAAATGTGTCAGGGTAAAATGATTAGAAAAATAGGACCAAATGAGTTGATTTAATATGATATAGCATCATCCCTTTTACACTATCATTGTTAAATGTATCTAACCCTAACATTCTACGTTTCTGGGCTCAACTTTAACCTTTACGATGAGTGTCCTTTTCCTTGAAACATAGTTTTCTAAAAACATAATTTTTAGGAAATCTGGGCTGCAAAACACAGCATCAATTTCTCCCCCTACCTTGAGCCATGTTGTCCAACGCACACAGGCCTATAGGCCTATAGACTTCACAGTTGGGAATGCAGCACTGAAAGGGGGATTAAAGCAATCTCCTTCCAATGCTGTGTTCCCTACCCCCAATGAATGGTTCTAAATATTTTATTTTTTTATATCTGACTTCCTGTTATTTTCTCTATCAAAGTACAAGCTGAAAAAACTGGAAAAAACACAATTTCATCCAAAAAACAAAGTGTATGCCTTGATTAAAAAGAATACATATGCAGTATATATGTGCAGTAGATGCATACTTCTCCACGTTTTGTCTCTTTAAAATGCTGCAAGTACAAAACATTGCTAGGAAACCAAAGAAACTCCAGATTCCTGTGGTGAGTTGACATTGCCACTTCTTTACTGAACTCTAAACTGGTGTTGTAAGCCCTGTTCAGTTCTCTTCTTCGCTGGATTAGAATTGCAGTGTGGCAGAGATGAATTATGGTTAATCATGAAGTCCTGTGATTGCCATCTAGTTGGAATTTTTAATGGGGTAGTGACCCTTGCAACTGCTGTCTACATCAACATGCTTGTCATTTGCCATGTGAACCGAATACTTTTCATTTCTGTTGTAACAGAAATCTTTGCAACTTATATGATTGTAAGAAATCTTACAAAACAGAAGAGTTTATGAACTTGAAGTTTAGATTACTATAGAAAGTTATAACTTGCTCAATCTAATGAACACTATAACTTGTGTTCATTTTTAAAAACATTCTTATGTTGGATCACCATCCCATACCAGCCTGGTCTTGCACCATGTAATATATTTTTATAGTGCCACTGAACAATGTGAGTCGTTCAATCTGGAAATGCAGTTGGTCTGTAACTTCAGTTGTATTTCAGTATATAAATATTTGTATATATATTTGTGGATTATTTATGTTCTTTTTCACATAGAACATTATGCGACAATGTTTTTCACCCCATAGACAAAAGCCTGGAAACACGTTCCACTATTGGCAGACAGTTTCAAGGACAGTTGGGTTAAAAGACACAGACAAACATGCAACTTTTGAAACATCTGATTCTGAGAATTCTCATTGCTAAAGAAGACAAATAGATCAGCTTAATAATTTACCTATAATTACACTAGACAGTTGAGGAACATATATGTGCTCTGTACAGTACAGAGGTGCCACTCCGTCTTCTGCCTGGATGAAGATGATCCTGTTTGGCATTCTCCTGGGGATTTTTCCTCTTTGCTCAGGTAAAGTTTTGAAGTAGCATTTGTATCTTTACAATCTTTCTAAAAGAAATATTTGATCTGGTGTTTAGCAGTAGCTGATTTTCTCAAGGGTTGCAGTAATATGTGATCTGTTTTTAGTCGGGGCAGTTTTTTTTGGCAAATGTGCAGAAAAACTGACCCTGAAAGATCTGTTTTTACAGAAAATCAATACAAAGGCATGTGCATTTAAAAGCTAAGAGGATGCATGTTTATCTGAACTACAGACTCCCACAGTAGCACCATTCTTGCAGGGAACTATACCAGTAGACTTCACCACCAAGGTTCAGTGTGCAGGGGTTTCTGCTAATCCAAAGGAAAATCCATGCCATCTTTACCAAAACTTAAAGAAATTGGCTTAATAGGGAAACAATCATTTAATATCTATAAGTAATTTAACAAATTTTAATCTACAACAAACTTCTACTAAACATCAGCAACAGCTTCCTGTAAGCATCTGGAAGTGCTTTCTATCAGGAGACATTTCTTTCTGTGCTGGAACCCCCTGTGCAAAGAGAGATAAAGATAGAGAAGTTGTGTAGCAGCTGTGTTGGGTTGATAGTGTATTCTGCATTCTAGCATTTGACATTTTGAGGCAAGTGGAGAGTTGCAATAGAGTTTTCTCTATGAATAATTACTTTTGACCTAACAAGGGTACTTTAGTTAGGGTAGTGACCTCAACTCATTGGGAAAGTTGCTGAAGTTCTTAGGATGAATCATTTGCTTGATTTTGTTAAAGGTTGTCACTTCACTTGTAGGGTTGAAATCATTACTGTAGTTTGTCAATATAAAAGGATAAAGGATTGGGAAGAGTGTCGCGTGACAAAGTCAACACACTGATATACATAACACTTATGTTTGTTTGTTTTTTTATGCACTACATCTTTGTATATAAACCTTAGGCTTTCCAATGCTTGATGCCAGACAAGAAGCACTTAACAGGGCATTAGAAGCATCTCTTGATCAGCTGAATAGTCAGTCCTGGGGAAGGAACCTATTAAAGCTGTCACGTACTGGTGTGACGAAAATAAAGCCTTTATTACAGGTATATTGAACACTTCTTTTAATATATTGATTGCCTTGTTCCTCATCAGCTCTGAAACAACTATAACCAAGCCTGTCTCATTCTACAAATTTAATTTAAAGCCTCATTTAGAAATACCCTTTTTTTGGTTGCAGATGAGTAATCGAAGAGGTGATGAAGAAGTATTTGAAGTGACTTTACAATTTAGTGTGAGGGAAACCACCTGTGATAAGGATACTAGTGACCCTTCAATGTGTGAATTCAGGGATGGACCATACATGGTGAGTATGGCATAAACCTTAACTAACACATATTACAAAGGAATCTGTGGTCTGTTTTGGGTTTACAAATGATATTAGTTTCATTTTACTATACCGAAAGGTTATATTTAATCTTTGAAAAATTAATAATACACTGGGCCTGATTTTTTAAAGCTCTTCAAGGCTAGAAAGGATACACTTTCAACAGTGAACCTGGGTGTTGCGGCAAACCTGGTTTGGATTTCTTATCATTAAAGCCATTTTTTATTTGTTAGAAAATGTTTTAATTCCTGGACCAGATCCCTTCCAGGTTTGTTGAATCACCCAGATTCACTAATGAAAGTGTATCCTCTCCAGTCTTGGAGAGCTTTAATAAATCATGCCCAGTATGTCCAACATTTATATATTTGCATTAGATTTCTAGGTTTTATAGTTTTAAAGAAACCTAATGGGTGATTTTCCATATTTCCCCATAGCTAATCTGTTTTAATATTTCTGTTGTGTATGTTGTAGTACATATTCTGCAATATGTTTTATTTAACATAAATTATAGTTCAATAAACATGGCCCAATGTTTATGCTGCATTGGGACCATGTTACTACACTATGTGGTCCTGTCTGGTACTCAAGAGTTTGTGTTAAGAATTATGGAGTGCTGTTATAAATAAAAATTTTCTTTTACAATTTGAAAGTCAGAAACAATGCCACATAAAAAAAAGATCCTGTACTGTATGTAGGTAGCTAGTGGCAATCATTGCCAAGGTTCTCTAAATTATTTCTCCGTGACTACTGACTTTTGCTTCTCTTTTGTTGTGTGTTGATTTTCTAGGAAACACCTTGTGGAAGTCAGGTATTGGTATCTAGTGAAAAAGCTTTAGTTGTAAAAGCCCATTGCAACCTCCAATCCTCCAGCTCATCTGAATCTAACAGCAGTGAAGAAGTGAGTAATAATGTTTTTGTTTTAGCCTAGATCTTGTAGAACAGGAGTGCCCACACTTTTCTGGCTCGCGAGCTACTTTGAAACCACCAAGTCAAAATGATCTACCAACAATAAAAATGCTAAACATATTTATTTATATAATTGCCAAGTATACTACACAGAAGTGACTGAAGCTAATAAGACATTGAATGGCAAAACATTTCAAAGACATTGCACTACAAGGACTACTACATAGGAGAATGACGTGCTGCACAAGAAAAAGAACTGCTAATCTGTACAAAGATATCTCGTTAATTGAACCCTGACCTCGAGCCTGAACTGACTTGTCTGCCCAGCACTGCTCACCTTAGACTGCCCTCCCGCCCTCTCTGCCTCCCTTCCCACTCCTCATTGTTACATGAGCCTTGGACACAAAGTTCCTGGTGTTGTCTGACCAAAGACATCCCCAGCATCCCTATAGAGGTGCAGCAGGGGTAAGGCAGGGCTCCGCCATCGACTCACGTTGCCTTTGTGATCGACCAGTAGATCACGATTAACAGTCACCCCTGTTGTAGAAGATAAAAGGAAATGCATATGTAGTGCTAATTTTCAAGCTCTAAAAAAATAAAAGATTGCGGGTAGATATGAGCAGATATGACAAACTAAGTTTATTCTTATTTGGCTGCCAGGATTGTGCATGTGCATGATTAAGAAGAGTTTATTGAAGAAGATAAGTTTGTTTTATTGGAAAAGGGACAATGTCAATCTTTTCTGCAATAAAGAACCTGCCTTACATTTTTTTATTTTTTTTAAGTATACCTCCACAAAGACATTGGAAGATAGTTATACTGTAATATTTTTAGATTGAGATTTGAGATTTGAAATGTGGTTTCTAAAGAACACAAGACAGCCAGCTGGGCAACATACTTTATTTGGATCTACAAATATATATACACATTCTTGCTACCTAAAATTTAAATGCTTTTAACTAAAAATTATGCTTTAACCACTTCTTCTTCATAACTTTTTTAAATAAAAACATTTATTTGGTGCTGCAAGCTGGGGTCTGTGTAGAGAAATTGTACATTCGTGTATTCGTGTGCTCAAACCTTTTTTTCAGTTTTTTTTCTAAAGCTTGTAACATTTGTTAATTACATGAATTATTAATAATAATAATAATAATAATAATAATAATAATAATATTAATATTGTTCCTTTTCTTCCATGACACAAGACATTTATGAAATTTTCCAGCTCATCCCAAGGAAGGATAAGGAGTAATTCAGGTGAGACGTTATTAGAAATTTACCCTCAATAATAACTTCCAGCTCCTTTCAGACGTGCAGCCCAATCTCCTTCAGACCAAACCCCATAGAATGAGTTTTCACATTCTTTGGTCACTGTGTGGAGCTGTCTTTGTATTCAAAGAAGCTTTTCAGTATTTCTGCTTTTAGATTCTATGCTATTTCTTTTTGCTGCCTAAAGCTGGGTCTACATGTAGGTTTTTAAAAATGCATGTAAATGTTCCTACTTCATTTATATGCATTTTTATGCACTTTTATTAGCCTTTTAAAGCTTGCCTTTAAAACGCTGGAAAACGTCTATGTCGCGTTTTCCCGTGTTTTTACTGCGTTTACGTTCCAGGAGCTTAAAAACGTGGGAAAACGCCCCATTGAATTCAATGGAAGCAGTTACCACCATTTTCTGGTGTTTTCCAGCATTAACCCCACTTTTTAATTTTTAAAAGTTGCAAGCAGCGTTATAGATAACGCTCATAAATGTGCCTTTAAGGAAACGTCCTGGTGTAGATTAGCCCGTTGGAATGCATGGGATTTCAAACATTAGGTTAAACGCTGGGGGAAAAGTCTGTGTCAACTAAGCCTTACTTTCAGATTACATTGATCAACAAATATTTGGTTATAAAATGTTATAACACTGTCAGGTACCATAATTAGCCTAAAAGTTAACATATACTATTTTGAAGACTTTATGCAACTTCTGCAGAGAGTCATCTAAAGGGTAAAATATTTCTACCTATCTGAATCAAAATTACTATTTATTTCTTGAATCAATCAAATATTAGCTACTAAAAATCTGTATGTGCAGATGGCAAACAAAAAATGCTTGCAAATTTTTTTTTTTTAATGAAGAAATAAATTGTTTTGTTTGACCAGAGCTGCTCATATATTTGCACGTGACTGCATAGGACACACAGGGTATGTCCTTTTGTGTGCTACTAAACTGAATATAGCTTTTTCTATGAGACCAAATCATACATTATCAATATTCATTGACTGCTATAAATTTAAAGACATTTTCAATAAACCCGCCCACTAAAACTGGGCCAACTAAAACAAGCACACAGACCAGCCCTTGTAGCAAACAACAAGGTTTCCAGGTTGCCAGTCCATGTCAAGAATATTTTAAAGTGACCATTACAATCCATTGTTTTCTAACAGGTGTTTTTATCCTGACAATCAAACATGCAGCCTATTCCATCTATATTCAGTTTATATGTGAATGCCTTGAAGCAAATCTCCTTCAGGATTAAAGGATACAATAAAATTGCATTACAATTGCTGTGGAAATCTAAATTATTCTAGGAGATTCTGTCTCACTAGACTAGACTAGACTGATTTTGTTAGTTTCAGTGAGTAACTGAATTTGAGAACTTATATGGTTAGAGTTTTTCTTTTGCTATATTAATAGTCTGGTATTTTTTTATTCATATAATATACTCTGGTTTTTCTACCTTGTCCATCAGAGAGGTTTCCATCCCAATGGTATCCATATGGAGGAAGAAATCAGAATATAAACCCACGTTGGGAAGAAGAAGATAAGACTTTGAACCCTCTTCTTTTGGAATAAATGTGTTGTGTACTTAACATAATAATAAAACGTTATAGACACCTATTGTGCACAGAGTTCTTTAATGTCTGATTCTGATGAAGTTGTTAGTTGACTTGGTTACATCATCCAGAGTTGTTATATTGTAGATAAGTAGAAGGAAGGAGGTTGGAGGGTAGCAACCTATCACTGCTATTTGGCATATCTCATAAAGGAAATATTAGCCTGCAGATAAAAAAATCCAACACTGACTTCTTGTTCCCCTATAACTGAATAGTTAAGGTTGTTAGGGCTAGTAGACACAGGCTGATTTTCTTTATTTCTGACTGATTTTCAATCTGATCTAAAGTGAATCTGCAGTAAAATCTACTTCTTATTGATTGGTTGTATGTTACATCCGACCAATATTTCTGCCAAAAAAAAATCAAAAGGGAAGAAAACTGTACATATGCCTACAATGTTTTGGTGCTTCTGGCCAATCAACTACTGAATGGAAAAACATTCCAGTGGATCTGCATACCTGTGCATACCTAGCCTTAGGCATGACAGTGGTTGCCATTCTAGATAGAACTGGTGATAGAATGATTAACCACTTTTTCTTGCCACTGAAAAACTTAAGACATTACACTGGTCAACAAACTTTTTCTTGCCAAACAGATTACAGTCATTTTAAGTTATGTTTGATGCACAGATTCCAAATACAGTATTGGTTTTGCTAGATTGGCTCTAGTTTTTGAAATAATGACCTCAATAATAACCTCATAGAAAACTAATGAAACATGAAAATTAAGCAAAATTCAACTAGATGTGCCTATGATACAAAATAAAATGTTTGAAATATTAAATGTCAATATATTCTATATTCAGTATATTTACAGAACTAATTACAAGGAAGTCATTGAAAAACTCAGTATGAATGATTTCGTTTTATGCTGATGAACAGGACATTCACGTTGAAGGCTCCAGCAGTAGTCTGCCATCATGTGTCTATCCCATCTGCCCTGATACCTTTCTTCCATCACCTTTATATCTTGATGGAACCTCTCCCCTTGTTCATCACTGACATCGCCAAGGTTTTCTGGAAATGTTTGCAAATGGCTATGGAGATAGTGTACCTTTAAGCTCATAGTAGCACGCAAATTTTTAAAGTTTAGGAGTAAGTTTTTTACCAGTTCTTCATGATTTTGTGCTTTATGGTTAACCAAGAAGTTCTTGACAACCATGACATAGCTGTGCCAGGCAGAAGCTTCAGTATCAGTCATGTAACTTGTGAAATTTGAATCATTTATTAGTTTACCAATCTGGGGTCCATCAAAGATTCCTGATTTTAATTTTTCAGTACTCAATCCAGGGAAGAATCTACAAATGTATTTGAAGCAATCACCGTCTTTGTTCAGAGCTCTAACAAATTGCTTCATTAATCCAACTTTATGTGTAGTAGAGGGAGAATGATTTTTTTGTCAACCATCGGCTTGTTAATAATGTTCGCTGCACCTTTTTTCATGTTTTCCCTTTGAGGCCATGTCACTTTTTTCCAGTGATCCTGCTTTGCTCTACTATCCCACAAGCAGGTGAAACATGGGTACTTTGTGTATTCACTTTGCTGTCCAAGTAGGAAGTTCACCATTTTCAAATCAACACATATGGACCATCGGTGTTCATGATAGCAAAGCTTTTGATAGCAAAGTCTCCACCTTCACTGAAATATGGTAGGAGTGTCACCTCTCTTGTCCTATAAACCGTTATTTTACCTTCCAGTCTCAGAAAGTTCTTTTCTTTTAGCCTGGGTGCTAAAAGTTCGGATGCTTGTTTTGACAGACTTAGGTCACATATTAAAACATTGAGCTCTTCTTGGGACAACTGCTGGTTTGATGAAACACTTCCTTCATATTCACTTCCACTGCTAACTCCTGGATTACACTCCAAAGCCTGTTTATCCTCCATGTCGGATACAGGAATATCAGGGAGTGTACTGAACACTGGTATGGGAACATCAGCACCATGCGGCACAGATCGTCTTGCTGATTCCAAATCAGGGTACTCCCACTTGTTTATCTTGTAACGATTGAAACCTTTTACATTCACAGCACAAAAATAATATTCATTATGATGATTTTTGGGCTCTCCTCCCAACATAGGTACACCACACTTCAAACTTTCCAGTTTTCCATTTTTACACTGACGTGGACACTCTACACAAGCTTTGCATACCATATGGGGAGCCCAACACTTATCTTAGTCCCCCAATTTAATATCAAATTCTGTAATGTTTCCTCTCTGTGTTTGCTGAAAATATTCACCACAAATGTAGCAAAATACATTAGGGTCATTTAAAAAACAACTTCTTGTAGAACTCTTATTTCTGTAAAAAAAGAAAATGTATGAATAAAAAGAAGGCAAAGAAAGTTTCAAGAAAATATTGCTACATTTTATTTATAAAATGCAAAACATTTGGTGTAAATAAAGATTGATGATATTATGCTGTGTTAACATTTGTTGTTGGTAAAATCATCTATTCGGATTCCTGTATCACAAGAACTAGAGCCAATTCAATGAAACTGATGTCATTTCTGGATTCAGCAGACCTGAAACTAAACTAAATATATTAAAAAAGAAACCTTGGCAAGTGAATTTTTTTTTGTTGAGCTGTGATCATACAATGTTCCCATGACTTGAACAGTTCCTCGGGCAGCATGGTGGCTTAGTGGTTAGCACTCTGGCCTTTGCAGCGCTGGGTCCTAGGTTTGAATCTTGGCCAGGACACTATCAGTATGGGGTTTGCAGGTTCTCGCTGTGTTTGTGTGGGTTTCCTCCCACATTCCAATAAAAGATGCAGTTAGGTTAATTGGCTTCCTCCCAAACAAAAACTAGACCAATATGTATCTATTCCATAAATAAAATATATGCTGTGCTTGCATGATCATTCACACCTAAAAATCAGCTCCTGGCAAAACATAAAATTGTTAACTGAACCATTGCCATTGTTTTATAGTCAGAAATGACATGCAGTACAAAATGACCCCCACACCAGACGTCTTTGTGCTCCTTGATGGGAAAGAAGCCCCCTGATGGGTAATTCTAGTAAAACTTTCCACACTAACAAGGATAAAGGATGCTGCTCATTCTCTGGAAACATTGGCCCCCATTCTTACCAGACTGAGAGGCAGGGACATATGAATACTGTCAACCATAAAGATTTACTAACTTAGCCAACCAGCAGCACCAAAAGAAATACTCCAGAGGCAAGAAAGCTTAATGTAAATGTATTATGTCTAAAGAATGGTGTTTTATAAAACACTTTTAAAAAACACTTGATAAATCAATAGGGCCAATCACATTAGTGAAATCACCTTGAAATGTGTGCATACGTTTCCTATTCAATGGTCAGTGTCTATCTATTTATAAGTTGTCCATTTATAATTAGGGAGCAGTTAAATGCCCAAAAAGCCTTTCACTAGCCCTTTAGTAAACACCATTGTTACTGCCCATAGAGAGGAAACAAGACAACACCCATGGTAAGATCATAACGTCATCATGCAGAATATTTCCTTGTGGGTTACTTGGGATTTGGCACTGTAAGGACAGGTCAAATGTAGCCAGTGCTTACTTATTTTAAAGGGCTGTCATCCTTATCGTGATTTCCCTAGGAAACCAGGAATAAGCATGGAAGATGGGTGCACCATCACCTGGTTTACACATTTCATTGAGAGCATACATCTTTAAAAGTCAGTAATGGTGGGATGGTTCTCACTTGATAGGTTGCTTTGAGATGCTTTGATGTTTTAGAAGATCTAAAAGCCTGAAAATGTCATCTTAGGCCTACCTGCTTAACATGAACACTCACTTAGGGTGCACGGCTGGAATATGCTCATGCCATTGGGGCACCCCTGCTACACTGATCCCACCCGAAGTTGTCATGCATTATCTGCATTATAAGTAGACTTACTCAACTACTTCTCCCCCTGTGTATCCTGATTGACTAACAGACTATTTAAAACTTTTCAACTAGCCTGGAAGGGGGGAACTGAAGATCATGGGAATCACATGGCACTAACCTTGCTGTTTGGCCAATCACCATCATGTATGACACATTTAGCAATGCCCCCTTATGTGATTGCGGTACAGTACCTGCAAATACCTTTCCACAGGTAATGGAGGTTAATAAGGTTAGGATCCGTTTTTGTGTGGCATTGAGGGGAGGTGTTGTTCTAAGTAATATGTAAATAATATAGCAAAGGCAAACTATAAAAGTCCTACAGACCAACCCGATCTTTTTATGAACGTCCATTTGGTCATCATTGTATGAAAGACCATGTTTTGGATTTATCACTATACAGTGATAATATACATTACCGGTGTCCAGGTCCAGTCCTTGAGGACCACATACAGGTCAGGATTTTTTATATAGAGCCATTCACTCATTTAAACCATACCCTACTGTATTTACCAATTTGTATTAGAGAAATGCTAAATATGTTTGTGGATCTCAATCAAGGACCCCCATATACATGCATACATTTTACTCTGCTTTTATGTGATTGTGGATTTATGAAGAATGGTTTACTGCTAGCAAATCTTGCTACATTCGTGGCCACACTGTGACGCAGCTGTGTGAAAATCTGGATTGCTAGCTGTGTGATTTGCTATCCCCGGCAAGTGTATGCTGTGCACCTAGTAATGGAAAACCCATGCGATCTTACACTGCATGTCTGGAAGAGGCCTTAAAGAGAATAAATTGGTTCCTACCCATTAGGGGTCTAGTTATAAAAAAGTGAATTGGATATTTAAAAAACCTTTCCTGGTGGAGAATCAATCACTGGTATTTATATATATATATATATATATATATATATATATATTTTTACCTGTCTATGCATTACATATTGTTTTCCCTGCACAGAATACAGACAGAAAAATCTGCTACTTTGTTGAGACACGGGGGTGATTTACTATAGAAATTTAGGCTGTTTACTAAGTTCAATTATCACCTACAAAAGATAATTCACATAGCTTAGTGTAGTTGGCAGAGTTTCATCTTATTTATTAGGATAAGTGAATAATACTTTCTATGTGAACAGTTGACATTTCTTTAGTAAGTCAATCCCTATGAATACCTTTGTCAGATGTAACTAATGGACAGCATAGCTTAGAGTGGTCAGGACACAACATAGCCTATAGAGTGCAGGGGTCAGAACTTTGTAAAGGACTACACAGAATAAATATTTATGAATTTAGCATTGGTTAGGGCTAATATACAACTTACAATATGGCATCTGCAGTGCAGGGTTTAGTGCTATGTAACATACAACAAATATATAATGTACAGGACAGGGGCCAGGAACATTACTGGTCATATGGGTATAATATGTATCAGTGATCAGTGAAATATCTTCTTACATCAGTAATCAGTGGGATGATGAATACCATGGTGGTAAGACGATGAAATCCCCCAGTGTTGGTGGTCAGTGAGAGTAAACTATTCCCAAACATTAGACAGTGGGAGGGAAAGATTGCAAAACTATTAATACTATCTGGAGCAAAATGTATAACACAGTTCTAGGAAGCTCTGCCTCAGTTGCAGGTCATGGATCCTCGAACTGAATAATCACCCAAAACACACAATTAAAGCACCAAAAGAATAGCTAAAAACAAAAATATTGGGCTTTTCTGAAATGGCGTTCAATGAGCTCTGATTAAATCCATTTGAAGTGGGGGTCTATCAGATTTATCAGATAGATTTCCATTGCAGACCTCAGTGACAGATCCTTAGTGAGAGACCTCTTAGAAGCAGACATCAGAGATAGACCCCTTAGTGCCAGACCCCAAGTGTAGACCTTAGTATCAGACCCCTCAGTGACAGACCCAAATACAGACCTCACCAAATGCAAACTTCAGTAACAGACACCTCAGTGATAGGGATACTAAGTTTAAACCTCATTGACAGACACCCAGTAATAAATTATTTAGTGGCAGACCCCCAGTAAAAAACCCTTCAGTGATAGACCCCCAGTAATAAATTATTTAGTGATAGACCCCAGTAAAGAACCCTTCAGTGATAGACCTCCAGGAATAAATTATTTAGTGATAGACCCCAGTAATAAAGCCTTCAGTGATAGACCCCCAGTAATAAA